>NC_052506.1:97746812-97775224 GCF_014356525.2 Nilaparvata lugens
TTTATAAAAATCAGTGAGAAAAATTGATCCTGATAAGTTTCCACTATTGAAGATGGCATTAGCTAATGTAAACTGGACAATGATACTTCCTGGCTGTACGGATAACCCTGAAGAGTTATTCGATAGATTTTTAAAAAAATTCACAGAAGTATTTGAGAACATTTTTCCTTGAAGACCACAGAAGCAACAAAGTTGCCAGACTCATAATAAAAGGAAAGGCAAATAAGTGATGGTACACACCTAGACTTCAATTGCTCAAGAATATTGTTCTGTCACTAAACTATCAGAGCAGGGCTAGCCTCAATGATGAGGATAAAAATAAATATAATGAGCAATATCTCAGGGCAAAACAAATATATAGACAAGAAGTAGATAGATCTAGCTAAACGGGAGGCCAACATAAGTACAATTAACCAAGCCTCTAATAAGTGTAAGGCAGCTTGGAACCTGGTCAGGTCCATCACTGGGTCTGCTTGTCAGAGGGTGAGGCCTAAAGTCACTGCCAGCCCCGATGAGTTCAATCATTTTCTCATTCAGCAGGTCGAGAGGATAGTGGAGTCGATTCCAGGGAGAAGTGAAGCAGATGAAGACTTCCACGTGCCAGGAAATCACAACACAGTCTTTGATAGGTGGGACCCGGTAACAGCAGACGATATCATTCTGATGGTAAAGAGTTTCAAAGGTAAAAGTACCCAGGATATATATGGTGTGTCAGTTGACCTATTGAAAGCTATTATTGAGGAGATTGCTCACCCCCTCAGCATTGTCTTGAACTTTTGCCTAGAGGCAGGCTATTTCCCTTCTGCTCTGAAGCTTGCCAGAACTGTACCTGTCTTCAAGAAGGGAGATCCATCAGACATGGGTAGCTACAGGCCCATCTCAATTATTCCAGCTCTGGCAAAGATTTTTGAGGTGTGCATGAAGAAGCAGCTGGTTCTCTACTTTGAAAGAAGAGACCTATTTACAAACGCCCAGCATGGATTCAGGCAAGGAAAGTCAACGGTCACTGCGGTATCACAGCTAGTTGCTGAGATCCTCAACTCTTTTGAGGCGGGTGACTCAGTGTCTCTTGCTCTGGCGGACTTGAGCAAGGCTTTTGAGTGTGTTTCACACTATATTCTCCTCAAGAAACTGGCTGCTTATGGAGTGCGCCGTCCAGTCCTTGTCACCTTCAGAGTCTACCTTTCTGATAGGAGGCAGGTTCTTACCCTTGATGGAGTAAACTCAGGTCCATTACGGGTTCGTCACGGAGTGCCACAAGGTTCAGTGATTGGTCCTGTTCTGTTCCTGGTAATGATAAATGACCTTGGATTTATGGGCAACATCCTCATGTTTGCTGACGATGCCACTATTTTCGCAAGGGGTAGAGCACCAGATTTGTCCAAGAGGTTGGCAGCAGATATTTTTGAGCAGGCGAAGCAGTGGTTCACCAGCAATGAGCTGATGCTTAATGAAAGCAAAACCCAGGAGACAACATGCACTCTTGTTCGGGAGCAGCTTGACGATCTCACAGAAGTGAAGCTACTGGGTTTTACGCTGGATGCTAAACTTGGCTGGAGTAGCCACATTGATAACATCTGTAGGAAACTAGCCAGAGTGATGTACCTACTGAGACGTCTGAAGCCATTAATCTCCAGGAAGCATCTGGTGGAGGTGTATTTTGCTATGTTTCATAGCCATATCAACTATGGACTTCAGTTATGGGGGCACGCTCCAGGCTGTAAAGATGTACTGCTCCAGCAGAAGAAGGCTCTAAGGATCCTAGATTCGGCGGGATACTTGGACCACTGCCGACCCATCTTTATCAAGCTGAGAATACTCACGGTATATAATCAATATATCTGGCTCTCCCTGTTGCACGCAAGGGATAATTTCCACTTGCTCACAAGAAGAGAAGACTGACACTCCTACAACACCAGAGGAAAAGCGAAAATAGACATCCCTTTCTGCAGGCTGAGTAAGAAGAAGGATTGTTTCCCAATACTAGCCCTGAGGATTTACAACGCCTTATCTGACAGTGTGAAGAACTTGGACGACAGGAGCTTCAGAACAAAAATCAAAAACTGGTTAATAGAGTCTCCATTCTATTCAGTGGAGGAATACTTTGAGGCCACTAGAAAGATCAGCTAACGTCGAGTGATAATTAATGTAATGCATACAGGCAAGGCCATCTTGAAATAGTTTAAATATTACTATTCTTAAATGTTTTTTATATGTTTGACTAAGTTTATAAACGTAAATAAGTGTTTATTAGGGACATAGTTTTATGTCAACTCTACGACAAGGACCAAGTCAGGTCCACTTTCTGACACAGTCAATCCAGTTACCTGGTCATGACTAAGGAGAAAAGTATGAAGTATGAAGATAATTAAAATTGATCAAAGATAATAAAGATTGAATGCAATTAGAATAACCATAATATAAAAACATAGTTTTGAAACTTCGTTTTCCTGATGCACTGTTTAGGCCTACACGTGGCATGGATTATCAATTTTTCAGCTAGAAATTTTGAGACAAAGTGCTAAATAAACGTTTACAGTTTCATCAATGCTGTATCGGCAATATGAAAACGCATGCAGTTAATATGTCTTTGAATGAAGGTGTTGTTATTTACATAAAGAAATTATATTCTTCCATTTTATTTAATTCAAATTTCAAAATTATTCGTGCCCTGATAGAATGACTGACTCCTGTACAGTCAGTCGAAAATTTTAATATTGAATGAGGGGTATTTTGGCAAGCTGAGCAAAAAAATAAGGTCATATGCACCTTTTCGTTATATCTTCAAATGAAAAATGAGTTTTGTGGGTTGTCAAAACTCCCTCTGAAAGGGAAACTATTCAACTTATTCTATCTTTAGTAAAATAACAATCCATCCATGTATCATCTTCTATACTATAATAAAGGAAAGAACTGGATTATAAATGTAGCCTATACAGGTGTAAAGTATAGGGAAATTATGTTTGATGCATTATCACGTCAGAACTACTTGACTGATTAACTTGAAATTTTGCATATCGATTCTTGCTTAACCGAGGATGGTTATAGATCAATTTTAAATTCTTCAAGATTTGATTACATCAAGTTTTCAGTTTGTCAAGTTTTCAATTATTTGTCATGCTTCCAGTTTGTATGGAAGCAGCAGAAGATTTCTCTTAAGAGGTTAGACTGATTTATCGAAAATTTGAGTTTGATTCAATTTTTATTATCATGCGTGAGGAGTTGCATTCTGGCTAAGTATTCATAGAATGGAACAAAATGACAATTTTGATAGTCATCAGCAAACCCTAATGTATTCAGCAAATAAAAACTCACCACGTATCTGTCATGTTTATGAAGGCTGTATCTGATTTCCCACACATCCATACAATCAACCATAACTTTCTAGTTCCAGGACATACTCACATGGAATGTGATGTTGATCTTTCAATCATTGAAAAACGAAAGAAAAGACCCAGGTACCAATTTACCACCCACATGACTGTTACCAGTTGGTACGGTCATGTGGCAAGAAGAATCCATTTGTGGTACACGAAATGAAGCAGGATCATTTTTTCAGCTTTTCCCAGTTGTTGAAAGAGGGTTTAGTTCTCAAGAAAAGAACCGATGAAAACGAACAATTTTTCTGGTGCAACATACAATGGTTCCAGTATGTGAAGTCTGAAGTGGGTATTGTGCGTTACAAAGAGAGTTTAGGGGAAAATGTACCATTCAAAAGAATAAATTTCAAGAGAAGGGGGAAAACATTATGTCATTCACATGTAAAAAATCCTACAACGGATTTTACCAATTAGTTTCGAGAAGAAAAATGATCTTTTGCCTCTGATTCCACCTCTATTCCACGAATTTACAGGAGTCTGACAACCCATGCTTCACAGGCTTGTGATATAGATACAGACCTGCGAGATGTAATATTGATGAAGAGAATAATAATTGATTTATTTTTATTAAACTAAGTAATATTCCAAATCAAATAAATATATTTTTCATCTGAAAGAGTATTTTGATCAATTTACCTGATCTAATCTATATGCAAGGAATCTGGTATTTTAGACATAAGTCAACAATCATTCATCAATATGGATGCTCTCAACGGCTTAAGTTATAAAATTTGAATAAATATCAAATTCTATCTGATATTGATTAAATGCATGAGTACCATTCAGAACTGTGGATAAAAACGAATATAATGTGTTAACTTTGAAATTTAATGTGTTTCAAGTCTTGTGTTAGAATTTTTATATCTTCTTTCCTCTCTACTGAAAATTGGATTTTTTGACTTAACACCTATGTACTGCTGACCAGAGATTTTTAGATTATGGGTAACTGTAAATAAAACAGGTCAGTTATTGAATAACTAAAATTTATTGCAAATGCTCTCTATAACAACATTAATAAACTTAATTCATATTCATTTAGAAATGAAACTAACGTTATCAATAATTACATTCGTAAGTATATCTTGTTTATTCATTCTCAATTCACAGATTGCCGTAGTAGACCTCACGCATTTTTCTCATCCACAAGTATCTGATGTCACCTATTCTAGTTTGTTGATTCAGTTGAATCATAATTTACTCTTAAAAACTGTCATTTGTTTTATCCAAGATCAAAAACTCACTTATGAGATAATAAACTTAAGTTCACCTTTGAATTTGTATCCCATATGATAATTTATCCAGTTCCGTGATAATCTTTCCATCTGATAAAAATATTTCTGAACTAATTTTAAATTAATTTGTTTCAATCAAGAATATTATAATTTCTCCAGCATTATTTAGTTCATTTGATTATTTTTTATTTTATTTTCAATCACCTATTGAATTTGTTTTTCAAATGTGGGAATATTGATACTGAAGGGCACGCATCATAAAAAACATTGAAACCCTACCTTATAGAAATAGACACGGCCAGACATCTGTGTAATCATGCAATGAATAATCCACCTGTAAGCTGATTGATTATGAATAATTCTATAGTCTGATTAATCCTATCTTCAAAGTAGATGTTATACAGGGTGTTTCAGAAGTAGTGTCGAGAATTTTAGGGTATTGTACCTGGATGCTAGGAGATTACAAATGTCATATTTGAAGTGTCCAAAACTCAGCGGTTATCCTTATAGCTGCCATTTTGTTTTTTTCACTTAAAAATTTTTATCTCAAGAACGAAATGTTGTATTGATCTGAAATTTGGCATGAATATTTATGCTATAAAGACTCAACTATAAAAAATAAAAAAAAATTTTTTCGTTGAAATTTTTCAAAATGGCGGCCATTTTAAATTTTTGATGGCGAATATCTCGAAAACCGTCCATTTTACAGAAAATTTACAAGAGACAAAAAAGTTAGCAAATTTTTTCATGATTCCAATGATACCTAATTTATTAAGATTGGTCGAAGAATAACAGAGAAATTAATTTTTTTCGTACTGCATGCATGACCACTTTTCACCATTTAAAGATCAATATTAATTTTTTAATTCCAGATGTATTTAAGATGAAGCTTTGAAACTCGGTATGGCTCCATATGGGCAAACAGATGATTTTACAATGGTTTTCAGATGATAATGTTTGTCTTGTAAAAGTATTGTTGTTTCATTAAAAGTAAAGAACCAGATGTAGTGCTTCCTATTTCTTAGTCTCACGTTTCCTAGGTCTTATTTCTATCTTAAATTTCCAGTTTCAATATTTTCTTACGTTGCTTCTACACAAATATTTAATTATTGTAATGGAATTTAGTTCGCTGGAGTACACCGATATTCACTTCATGTATGGAGCAGCTCTTGGCAATGCGACCGAAGCAAGAAGAATGTATGCAGCTGCATTTCCAAACCGCCGTCTCCCTTCCGACAAGGTGTTCACAAGAACTCACAATCGGCTGAGAGAAGTTGGTTCATTTGAACAGAACAGGTTAATTGCTGGTAGGCCTCGAGCAGTTCGAAATGTTGCTTTTGAAGAGGAAGTATTGCAGAAATTCGATTTCAATCCTAGAACGAGTACGAGAGCAGTTGCAAAGCAAATCAATTCAAGTGCTTCTTCTGTGTGGCGTGTACTAAACAAGGAAAGACTTCACCCCTTCCGCTTTCAAAAAGTTCACTCATTGGTTGAACGCGACTATGAGCCAAGAGTAAACTGTGCCCGTTGGTTTCTTCAGCAAGACATTATCCAACCAAATTTTCTAGAAAATGTGTTATTTACCGATGAGTCCAGCTTTACAAGAGAAGGAATCTTCAACTCTCGCAACAGTCACGTCTGGGCCTTAGACAATCCTCATGAGGTGAAAGTGCGTGGTTATCAGCATAGATTTTCGCTGAATGTTTAGGCGGGTATCTTAGGTAATCGCGTGATTGGACCATACATTCTTCCTAATCGTCTGAATTCTCCCACGTACATTACTTTTTTAAGAGACATACTACCAGAACTTTTGGAAGATGTGCCTCTTGCAAACAGATATAATATTTGGTTTCAACATGATGGTGCCCCTGCTCATTTCGGAAATGTTGTTACGGACTTTCTGAACATGACCTATCGTCAGCGGTGGATTGGGCGGGGTGGACCAGTACCGTGGCCCGCACGTTCACCTGACCTCAACCCTTTAGATTTTTTTTTCTGGGGCCATATGAAAGACCTTGTTTACAGCACGCCAGTAGAAAACGAAGAAGACCTTGTGGCAAGAGTGGTTGCTGCAGCAGGTGCCATTCAAGATGATGAAAATGCTTTTATAGCAGTTCGACGGTCCATGATTGAAAGGTGCAGACTGTGTAATCAAGTTGAAGGACGGCATTTTGAGCAATTGCTGCATTAGTATCAGTGAACCGATTTGAGTGAAATTAATATTTTTCAATGTAAAATAAAATTTGGAGGAAAGTTATTCTTGTATATTTCTGTAATAAGAACGGTTTTCATGAAATTATAAAAAAAATTAATATTGATCTTTAAATGGTGAAAAGTGGTCATGCATGCAGTACGAAAAAAATTAATTTCTCTGTTATTCTTCGACCAATCTTAATAAATTAGGTATCATTGGAATTGTGAAAAAATTTGCTAACTTTTTTGTCTCTTGTAAATTTTCTGTAAAATGGACGGTTTTCGAGATATTCGCCATCAAAAATTTAAAATGGCCGCCATTTTGAAAAATTTCAACGAAAAAATTTTTTTTTATTTTTTATAGTTGAGTCTTTATAGCATAAATATTCATGCCAAATTTCAGATCAATACAACATTTCGTTCTTGAGATAAAAATTTTTAAGTGAAAAAAACAAAATGGCAGCTATAAGGATAACCGCTGAGTTTTGGACACTTCAAATATGACATTTGTAGTCTCCTAGCATCCAGGTACAATACCCTAAAATTCTCGACACTACTTCTGAAACACCCTGTATATACTGATATCAGAGTATGGAGGAATACTCGTACTCCATATACCATACTCCTACTCCTACCTTTCCATATTATCATTAAAATTCAAAATTTCAAAAACCTTGTGTATAAATCGACGTACATTTGAAAAAGGAATATTCCTGCCAAATCTCATCGAATTCTGGTGACGCCCTTTAGCGTATTTAGATTAAGTCTAGTTTAAATTAGTTTTAAGTCTAGCGGTAGTTGTAGTGGCAAGGCCGGCAGCTGCTGCGCCCTAGCGGATAAGTTAGTATTTAGATTATTCTATCGCATAATCGTCAGTTGAAGTTGTCAGCTCGGATCGGACGGTGAAAAAACAGGATCGTTGCTGTTTTTTTTTTCGATTGTTGCCGTTGAAATTCAATTTTACACGTTCATCGTTGTGTTAAAATTATTATCGATATATTAACTGTCACAAGTTGGGGAAAAGTACAGTTTTTCCTTGTTATTTGTGAATATATAAATCGAAATATTCAACTAGTGCGATCGGACTTTGAATTGTACAGCAGTGTAAAGTAATAGTCAATATAGTAGAGTTATCTTCCAAGCAATTTTCGGACTGATCAGTAATTAAATTGATGCCAGAATTAACATACATCGGATAGGGGTAGCAGATGTACAAGAGAGGCCAACACCTTTTCCCGACTCCGTCTTGTCCTGCCACAAACCTAATTCCAATTCCTGGAGTAAGTTGGTATTTAGTATTTGAAGAAAACTACTTGCTGGTGAGTAACCAAATAAGTCACTTCTGGTATAAATTTAATGCTGAAAATATTACTTACTACATTCAATCTATTAATTATTGCACTCTTTATTCTAGCATATTATCATTCAATATTTTGCTCTTTATATTTATCGACAGTCCTCTACTCTCGCTTGTAATTTGGGCTAACCAAATTCTACCAACTCTTTTGGACGTAATCGCGTTACATACAGACAGACAAAAGAAAATCAGACTTAGAACATAGACATCACTACGTTCGGTGAGTTATCTGCTTCCATATGATATAAGAAATACCCAGTCTGAATCCATTTGATGAAAAAGTTTAATACTGACTGGCTAGTGATGTCTTTTTTAATCCTGGTGTTTATTAAAGTTTTTGTAATATTTTGAATTTACCGAACATCAATGTCATGTATTTGTTTAATTACCCATGCCAATAAATTATTAATTAAAAAATGTTGTAGATTCACATAATTATATTAATACCTAAACATTACCCAGTAAATCAAGACTAATTTCTTAAATTAAGAGAATTCATCTCTATAGCATGGAGCAGGGTTTCAGCAAGGACACTATCATATTCAGAAATCTACTGAAAGTGAGAGCTCCACAAGTGTTTCTAGACCTCGGCAAGGATGGTGAAGCCAGGTTAAGGCTGACTATGACTATAATGAGGTTCATGTTATAATGGCAGTAGAGAAAGATAGTAGAATAGCGTTGCCAATTCTCTGCCTTGTCACTGTCTTCTACGGAGGATATCTGCTAATGATATATCTGATGTAATATTAACAGGAAAGGAAAATATTGTTTAGAGTGATCGATTATATTTTATTCCTCATGAAAATATATTTGCCAAAGATTAAATACTAAATTTTCATAATTATTGAGATTGAATGTTTTGTTGAGTATAATTCTACATGGTTGGAAAAGGATCTGGAAATGTTGCAGAACTAGAAAAGGATAGAGCTTTCTGCTATGAAGTATGATAGACAAGGAAAGCAACACCAATGTTAATCAAATACTGCCATTATAACGTGGACCTCACCATAGGAGAGCTAATGAGGGAGAAGCAGAGGGTCAAGCTGCATGACGTTGAGTTGATGGTGGGGCAAAATATCAACATGATACTATTTTATCAAATGACTTGATAATTTTATTGTGGATGATGACCATGTGAGCAGGTAATGCTTGTGAGTAGGTAATGGAAAGTGCGAGGTTGATTTCATAAGGATGGCCACCAACGGTGAGACATGCATGATAAACATATTGTCATAGATTGTTGTGTCATCACAGCAAAAGGCTTCTAGCAAGATTTGTTGAGGTTAGGCTTTTGCATCTCCAAATTTATGTTGTTTATTTTTCTTAGCTGCACTATTTGAGTTTAAATTTTCATTTATCTAAAAAAAAACAGGTCAGGTGACCTTTGGTGACCGGTAGGGGTCACTAAGAGGACGAACCGAACACCACTTGATCTGGAGGCAGACCGGAGTCAGTGACAAAGGCTCGTCTGGAAGACACTAGGAGACCATTTCTGACAAGTTTTGACCTGTTGCCATGCACTACAACGACGGTGATGACTGCCACTACTCTCCCACCACTCCTAGCGGCTCCCCTCCCTCCAGGTAGTGCCAAAGCATGGCCTATCACCTCTTAGAAAGGAGAGAATTTCAGTGTTGTGAGATGACAACCGTGGTGTATGTGGAGGACACCCAACACCGCGAGGAGCCCAGCCGTCCCCAACCACCCGCCGGCACACACCACACTGTGAGCAGCATCCCCCACTCCGCCCCTCCACAGACGCCAGCCCAGGGCGACTCTGGCAATATAAATAAAGGAGGGGGAGGTGTGAGCCGATACTTACTCAGAACCTCAACAAATGTTGTTTGTAGCCTTTAGCTGTGATGAAACGACAATATGGACGACATTTGTGTGTACACACATGTTCAATACACTTGTCCTGTTATTAGTGATCACCTTACTAGGAAACACAGTAAAATGAATTTGAATGAGCACACGTAAAGTCACAAATTTTCAGCTAGTAGTTGATTCTCATTTATTATGTGTTCTTATATGTCTTTTCAAATTACTTGATACAGCACATTTATAGTCACAATACTTGCAGCTGAAAGGTGTTTCACCTGTATGTGTTCTGATATGTTCCTTCAAAGTACCAGATTGAGCACATTTATAATCACATAACTCACAACTGAAAGGTCATTCTCCTGTATGAGTTTTGATATGTTTCTTCAAATTACTTGATAGAGCACATTTATAGTCACAATACTCGCAGCTAAAAGGTCTTTCTCCTGTATGAGTTCTGATATGTGATTTCAAAGTAACAGATCGAACACATTTATAGTCACAATACTTGCAGCTGAAAGGTCTTTCTCCTGTATGTGTTCTGACATGTTTTTTCAAATCACTTGATTGAGCACATTTATAGTCACAATACTTGCAGCTGAAAGGTCTTTCTCCTGTATGTGTTCTGATATGTCTCTCCAAATTACCAGATTCAGCACATTTATAGTCACAATACTCGCAGCTGAAAGGTCTTTCTCCTGTATGTGTTCTGATATGTCTCTCCAAATTACCAGATTGAGTACATTTATAGCCGCAATACTCACAGCTGAAATGCTTTTCCCCAGTGTGTTTTCTCATGTGTCTCTTCCAATGAGTGATCGATGGAGTTTTATAGCTGCAGTCAGCACAGCTGTAGAGCTTGATCTTTTTGCCAGCCACAGATGGCTCAGTGCACTCTTCCATGGGAGAGATTGAATGTGCATTCAGTCCACCCACTTCTGTTGCATTGGCAGTTTCAGATGTGCTGCAGTTTGAAGGCCACATCTCCGGGTCACTCTCCACTGAACATCCTTCTGCCTCTTGCTCAACTGCAAACACCAATAATGCAACTTGTAAATGATTAAAGCAGAATTAAGATAATAAAGTAATGATAAAATATAGTGCAAAACAATCACACAATTTTCCTTCCCTCATCTCAATCATACCGCATTAATTATCATAATCATTATTCATCAATTGATACAATAGTTTATACAAACCAAGAGTTTTGCAGCCGATTGTAGAAATAGTATAGGCTATACATGAAACAAATTAAAATAATTTTTTTTTTTGTTAGATGGTGGTCAGTCAGAGGGACTAAAAATTGAATGCTAATAACGTAGTAATAAACACATTTTCCATGAGCAATTTCTTTTATTGATATAAGTGAGAAAAATTATTTATAATTTTTGGTCCAGACCGTGGAATTTTCTCAATTGGCGTACAATTAGATTAAATTGGAATAGATTGAATTGTTTGAAAATGATACAGATAACCACACTCGCTCTAATGGATATGGCCGCCTATCTTTATTGTTTCAAAACATTTAAATACCCTCAAATATAAAGGGATCTTCACCTGTGTTTTGGCACAAACTTAAAATTAAAACTATAAACTGGCATGAAATTGTGAGATGAGAGGTGTATCCACTATTCATCGACTACTCAGAAGAGCAACATGGCTACAATTGGCAAACACAGCACATTATTGCATATCAGTTGTGCTGGAAATAGGATGATAATCTGTAGTGAACACAAGTAATCAAGTGAAGGGCAATTTATTGAAACAATAAGACGTTGATGTTGTCAATACCACTATGTATATAGTGGTATATAATATATCCTCACATACAATCAAATTATTGAAGGAATGTGTATAAATGCAACTTATACCTATAACTGTTGCTCAGGCAACCACATCTGATAGCCATTATCCTACATAATAAATTATTCCTTCATTTCCTGTTATGTGTTATTATCATTGATTAATGAAAATGAATGAAATAATAACACGAATCTCACCATATTCTTCCTCTTTGATGAATATTAGATTATAGCCCGGGATTAGATAATGTTGTTGGCTGAAATCATCATCAGTTGGAGAGCATGCAGTGCTGCACTCTGGCGCTGGTTCTTGGCTGCTATCATTCTCCTGCTTAACTCTCGTCATCTGCAATATTGACATCACAAACAATGAGAAGACAATCGATCATTGTTACACTTTATGTAAAAGACACAAATATTGGTGAAGGAGCAGTAGCTACTGAATTTGACAGCTGCCTTGAGTTACTATATCACGATAATTCCAGTTCAATGTCAGTAATTGTACTGGTTATTAATAGTCATGAAATTTCAAGCTAAGGCCAGCCATTCACGTTAAGGTTTGGCAAAGAGCTATAACTGTACAGATATTCGTCTGCACTCTGCAGTACACCTGGACAGGCAAGATATACTACTGTGCGCTGGGTGAGTGAGGGGTAGTTGAAGTTGAAATGGCAGCCATCAAGTTATGCTCTCTAGATTAAGATAAACTGATTGCTAGTTTGGTGGGTGTGAACAGAAAACAGACAAGAATGCTAAACAAAATATTAACAACTTATTGTATAACAATAAAGTATGGACTTTCTTCTGTAATCATACACTTGTATGTTCAACTCACACTTACGCGACTCAGGTAGAGAAGAGACTCGTCTCTAGTCGAGAGCATGTGTTTCCAAATGGTGACACTCAGATCAGTCGATTCTAGTCTCCGCGATTGTCACCATTTGAAAACACATGCTCTCGACTAGAGTCGAGTCTCTTCTCGACTTGATTCGCGTGAGTGTGAGTTGCCCCCTGTGGGTTGGGGGAGCTTTGAGTCGAACATCGTACTCAAGAATGTGCTGAAAACCAGAATACACCCACAATATCCATGCTTGTCGTAGGAGGCGACCAAAAGGGACCCCAAGGCAACTCCAGAAGTTGCTTTGCCATCAAACCCACGGGATCTGCACCATCAGGGCAGTTTCGGAGGGGCAAAAAGAAAAACCCAAGAGACCAGAGATGGCTGAAACTCCAGCACAAATGCGGGTCAAGAGGCTGAATAGAGGACTAATCAGTCTGAAGAAACTGCCAAGCATATCACATTGGATTACGACAAGCAACCAGGTGATGAAATGGATGTTAGTATAGGGAAAAACTCCAGGTTCTTGTAAATGACACAGGTATTGATTTACCTAACTAACATACTACTTGGGAACACAATAAGCTTCGGTTGACGTGTGGGGTTCTATGAACCTTTGGATCCTCGAATCCGTCCCTTCAAAAACAATAAGTGTGAGTTGAGCCTTAATGTTAATGACAATATTGCAATATAGGCCTTGATTGTGTTCCTTGAATTTGAAGGAAATAGAATTCTATCCTTCTATTCCAAACAAGCTGGTCTTCCTGTGGGACTCCCCACAATTCAAGCCTGCGCTAATAATAACAACCGAATCTGGAAGAAAAGTTTTCATTCAGCAATAAGTTTTAATTTTAATTTAATGAGAAAATCTCAAACTTAGCTGCATTATTTATTTATTCTAGTCAAGATAGAATACATGCCTGATTGGAAGTTGAACCATTGTGCGAGGATGACTCATCTATGACGTTGCTAGTTGCAAATTCACATTCTCCAAATACATCCTCCTGCTTCTCGATCTTGATCTGTGAACATAAGAGATTCTTGTGTCACTTGAAAACTAGACGAATATCAAACTCAGCAAGTAATAGTGCTCACTATTAAAATATGGGTTGTAGTGGTTGATTTTTGTTTATTTCTGTTGTTAGAATAGCAATCAATAGATTCAAGAATGTAACTTTTTAAGAATGGACCTTTTTCTATTATTCCCATTGATGTCTACTCTACTTTTTTTAAGATGCATGGAAGGCGATCAATAAAAATATTGCATGAAATATTGCAAGAATATTGAGACTGAAATAATCTTTCAACTAATTTCATTAAATACTATCAACAGTAGAAAAGTTGCAAGAAAATGGGATTCAACTTTATCATATAGCTGTAGCCAGTAAATTTCAAGGTGGATTGTTCAACAATACATGCCTGCTGAGTAGCCGTATCACTACGTGCAGCTCCAATCCAACTGTCATCAAAAGCACTTTCCTGTTTCTCAACTTTAACCTGCAACAAAGAGACAAAAAATCAAATTGAATTCTTCACAGTAGAACAGTAGAATCTTGTTGAAACACGTTTTCTATTTTAAGGTTATCTATTCCAGATACCCTGGTAAAGTACTGTACTTGACAATTAATCAGGCAACACTCTGATAGTCAGAATTTTCAAAGCTTGAAATCCCCATAGATCGAATAATGGTGTTTTAAGCTGCTACATAACGGAGCTCTCAAGCAACAGACCCCCATTTTACACATTGCACTGTAGATGAGTGGGAGTTGCTGGTCTCCTATCGGGCGCCTCCCCAGGTGGCGGATCGGGGAATGCCCTCTAGATATAGGGTGTACCAAGGAAATCAAATACCCGGAGTGGACCAAAACCAGCAAACTGCTGCCTTGCAGATTAGATTAGATTCCTTTATTTATGTATGTTAATTTACTGGCTTATACACTACCTAATTTACATTAAATGACAGTAATGCTAATTATTCAACGAATTATACAAACTATAGGTAATAAAAATTAATCAAACAGAATAAAGATTGAATGCAATTGGAATAACGATAATATAGAATTGTAATTTCAAAAATCGGCGGTGTTTAAACGAATAATTGTCGATTCTTCAAGAAGGATATGACATGATGTCCTTCCATCAACACACGATCGGGTGGTCAGTGGACACAACGCAGACGGAGATCAGTGGATATTCAAAGGAAAGAAAATCTTGAAAAAATATTAACTGCTGCCTTGTAGTTTGGTATTGGCTTACCAAAGGCTAGGGAGGGACTAGCCTTCTCTACTCCATATAATTATAATTAGCTATAAAATTTGGAGGCCACTAATGTCTTTGTGTGTAACATGTTTACAGCTTACATGGGGACAACAGTAGAGTTTTCCACTAGTTCAATTTGCTGTTGCAGGAGCACAGAATTGGAAATGCCATCTATGAATTCAAGTATCGGACAATCCCACATTCCTAAAAAGCCAGTGCCAGCTACTATTGCTCCTGTGTGCAGACTCTTACCAGAGATTGTTTCTCATCTGCCCGCTTGGTCATGCATAAAAATATGAATTCTGATAAAGAACTTTATACCCGAAAAATTGCATGGAATAAGTAACAATAAATTGTATGAATTAATAAGAGTTAAGCAATACTGATTTTTAAGGTTATGTTGAGGAATCTTTTACTGGCACATAAAATAATGCATCTAATTTGTGATCACACCCTTATATAGACAAGATAACAATATAAATATGAATTTATTTATTTATTTATTTTCCAACGGTACACACCAATTACAACAATCAAAAAGCACAAAAAAGAAGCATATAAAATAAGAATAATAACGGGTCATTTAGGTGAACGAGTGATCCGGATCACATTTATTCAAAAAACCCGTTCATTTGACCCGTTCATCAACTAGGGTCAACCCGTTCATCAACTGTGGTGGGCCTCTTTTTTTTTTTTTTTTTTGCTTGTTTATAGGAAAGCTATAGAAAATTAACCGTTCAATTGAACGGGTCTTTTTGAACGGGTCGCGGCAGTGAACGTGAACGACTGACCCGAATCAGTAAAGTGATCCGAACTTCCCATCTCTATTAATAGATCATTAGGGACGTTCCGATACTTTATGGTATCGATACTTTGCTTTCGATACCGGTGGTATCGGTATCGAATGATTCGATACTTTACTGGTATCGATACGCAAGTTGGAGTATCGAAACGGTATCGAATGGCGAAATGGTTAAAAAAATTGCATGGTTGCCTGTAAAGTCGGTATACGGGCGAAAGTTTTACGTGACAACGACTTTGAGTGGTAAATAGTATATTTCGCACCTAGAGCAGAAAATGAGATTTTTCCAGCTCGAAATCGGTTTTCAAGTCCGAGGCCGTAGGCCGAGGACTAGAAAAGATTGAGAGCTGGAAAAACATTTTTGCCCGTGGTGCGAACGATATTTTTCGCCACACTACAGGTACGGTATTGCTGACAAAATAAATAAAGAATACAAAATAAAGAATACTCGTTAAGCTATCGTACCTATCTCTTGATTTTAGTGGTAGAAGATTTGCAGTCAGGATTTCAGATTCTTTTAAAATTTCACTTGGAATACCACAGTCATCTTCAAGCATTTTTGAAAATTCGGAATGCACTAATCAACAATAAATAATTGAATAAAACTGGTTGCGAAGCGAATTAGTTTGATTCGAAACTGGAACTAAAATCATGGCGACTTCAGCTTATTATGAAAGTGAACACTCGCCCGATCTAGTGGATGACTTATTAATAATAATTAGTGCGTTGTTTCCAGCCATAAGCGGCTGGAAAGAGACAACTTTCTGGCCTAGACCGGAAAAGAAACCCTTTTCTGACGTCGTCTGCAAACAAGGTCTTTCAGATCTACGTAGGGACTGGAAAACAGCTGCTTTCTGTGCAGTGTGGCGAAAATAATTTTAATGTGAATATTCATTCGTATAGTAGGAAGAAGGATGAAATAATAACTCACAATGAGAGTCAGTGAGAGGCACGCGTCCCTTCCACTCGGGCATGGTTAGCCCGCGCCAACCTAAGAGCGAGAGAGACAACCATTGACTTGACATTTTGAAAGCTGCAGGAGATTGCTTGCGGCGCCTGCGCAGGTTGACTGCTCCGTTTCACTCTCTCTCCAGGTGAATGCCTTCGGGTTGGTGAGGCATTGCTCGCCACTGCTCCTATTCGTGCTCTTTCCAGACGACTGTGAACCGAAACGAACGCTCTCACTCGCTCTCATTGTGAGCGCATAACGTGGGAACGTAATGCAGTTTCTTGAAGTGTCTCCCGGCAAACCAATTTATAAGACATTGTCACGTCAAAAAGTAGTTCACTTCAATTAATGACATAATCATAAATAAATTTGTATATAAATTTTAAAAGATTATGAGGATTAATATAGATGAAAATTATAGTACTGATTCAATAAGAAAAAAGTATTGAAGGATGATCGTTGTTATGAAGTGAAAATTATAGGCTACAAGGAACAAGTGAGTCACAAATTACTCCGCTTCCGACACCACACCGCTATGCTAGTAGTTTCTATTTCTAGTTTTGTTTTTGTTTTGTTGGAAATTGGAAATAACATTGAGATTGAGAATGAGAAGTTCAAGTCCCTGAAGTTGAGAGTTTTGAAATAGTTTGTTGGTTATTAGAAACCTGGAAATACCGATACCTGAATTCACCATCTTTTAATTTGTGAGCAATTTTTTGGTGAGGTTAAAGTTTCCTAGCTTTGAATTTATGCTGTTTAGTTGTTCAGTGACATCATAGCTTCTTAAGTATACCAAACATATTTCGTATTTGCCCAGTGTAGCAGTTACCAGACATTATGACATCACTAATAACAAACAGTACATAACTGACTCAAGCTCAGTCAATATTGGTTCAAAAATTATCAATTTGATCTACTATTAAGACCACATTTATAATTCTTGAAAAAATATTCCTACAATATGAAATCAATTTGTAATTTTTGAACCAATATTGACCGAGCTTGAGTCATTTACCCATCTTTAGGGACGTTCCAGTTTCGATACCACCATTCTTTCGATACTTGGTATCGAAAGGAGGGTATCGATATTAGTAAAGTATCGAAAGAAACGTATTGATACCCTTATTGATCAAGCTGGAGTCATTTTACTTGATAGATTGCAGTTAGTAGATAAGTATTTTAGTTGGTAATTCCGATACTTAATGCTCACTCGATGCTTGAGGTATCGGTATCGATACTTTTCTTTCGATACTTGTGGTATCGATACTTTACTAATATCGATACCCTCCTTTCGATACCGACTCGATACCAAGTATCGAAAGAATGGCGGTATCGGAACGTCCCTAATCTTGGTTAACTCAGTGCTTACTGTATCAAGCAAGTAATTTTCACAGTTCACACAGTGCTTCTGTGTTTCACTGTTTCACAGTTTCACTGTGTTTCTGTTCCTCATTACGACCTATCAGACAACTTCTCGTAACTCCCAACGTGAAAAAACGTAAATTGCTCGAGTTAAGGACTGACAGTTATAAGTTATTTGAAAAGTATTTTTTAATTGACCAAACTTAGTGAGGTCTATGTTTTAACTTGGATTTTCTTTTGTCTGTATGTAACGCATTATGGCTAAACGCATTGATAAAATTCGATGAGATTTGGCAGAAATATTCCTTTTTTAACTGTGCGTCGATGTTTACACAAGGTTTTTTGAAATTTTGCATTTTAATGATAATATGAAAAGAAAAGGAATTTCTTCCATACTCCAATATCACTATAATCATCTACTCTAAAGATAGGATAAATCATACTATAGAATTATTCATAATCAATCAGCTGACAAGTGGATTTTTCATTGAATGAACAACAGATGTCTGGAGAGGTCATATCTATTTCTATAGAGAGGTCCACGTTATAATGGCAGACAGATGTCAGTGTGTGATTTGCAATGGTGTTGCTATCCTTGTCTATCATTCAACAAAGCAGATGGCGCTACCTCTTTCTCGCTTTGCGATGTTGCCACACCGTTTATCAACAATGTAGAAATTCAACTAATTGACAAAATATTTGATCTCAATCATGAAAATTTAAGATTATATCTTGAAAAAATATTTTTTCTTGACAAATAAAATATGAATAACTACTTTTAGCAATAATGAACAGTTAAATTCATCAGATATAGCAATATCAGCTGTTTGAGTGGCAAGGCTGAGATCTGGCAACCCTTTTCTCCTATCTTCCTACACTGCCATTATAATCTGGACCTCACTATATAAGGTCTATTTTCAAAAATATTTGTTTTGGATTCATGGTATTATTGTGCATGCTCAAGGCATTTTGTAGATCTCTACAAGATTTCTTGTTACTCTTGGCGTGCCCATTATAGTGATACTATTAAATTTATAGTAGTATTACAGTTATGAAGTATGTGGATATGATACATTGTGTATGCGGTAATACATTGAGGTCAGTAAAAACGATGCAACTACAGTGTTGCAGATTCTCTGTGTTGACAATAATGCTCTTTATTAGATTGTATCATTTATAATTTATGGAATTGAAACAGGTAGTTATTTGTGTGCATTGTTGAAACCAAACATATTTTGTGCAATAATTGCACAAAACCATTTATCACCCAACTTGAGTTATGTCTGAAGTTTGTCATTGAACGGGCTGATAGAATCTACAAAGGCAGTGATTTCAAAGTTCATTTTAACAGTGGTGATTTCGATTTAAAGCCTGAGGGGCTACACAATGTACTGAAGATGTGTAATTTCTTATGGATTGTCCTTTACATGAGGACAGAACTGCTCAAATGCTGCAGCAATCAATGATTGAATAATTATTTATTTATTCTCACAAAAATCTAGGAGTGCAACAGGCATAACAGCCCAAACGAACTCATTAATACAGAAAATACATCATTAAAAATTATTACAAAAAATAAATACTAGAAAAGTAATAAAAGAGAATGATTAAAATGGTACATATGAAAAACAAGAAAAAAATATTATAACTACTTGGAGGAAGAAAAGATAATTGTTAATTGATAAAACTGAATTTTGATTATTCAAAATTATAAGGCTGAGATTGTGAACCCACTGGTGGCAGATCACTGTGCTGTGCTGATTGATGTGGTGCAAGAACTCCATTAAAATGTAGATGTTCCTGATTGGTGAATAGGTATGAATTTGGCAGGAGAAAAATTACAGATGACAGTGTAGTAGTATTTTGACAACACCTCATGAGATAAATTGGAATTTACTGCACAACACCTCATGAGATAAATTGGAATTTACTGCACACAATCTCCACTAGTGGAGAAAAATTTTATCCATAACATGAAAAACTAACAGTCATATAACCTGTCATGCCCAGCAATAAGTAGCCTGAAAACCAAATTTTGGAACTGATGAAAAGCACAAACACAACACAAATGAATGGTATACTCAGGAGTTGCAAAATATTAGAGCCCTTGTTACCATACTGTATGCTGCCTATAAGACTAACCAATCATTGCAGGGAGAGGAGTACATGAGATGAGAGCAAAGCCAATCTACAGAGTGGAGATAGATAGGGCAAAAAAGACCACAATGCTAAATTCATCGACAGATCCCATAATCTCAAAAAAAAAACAGCTAGGAATCTAATCAAGGACTCTTACAAGACACACTCATTGACAAAGTGGAGCTCCAGTCCTGATGAAGTCAACACGGCTCTTCTGAACACCATGAGATAGTAGATGGCATTTCAGACTCAAATTATGATCCAGCCTCATAACTGCCTAAAACTTTCCATGAGGCTCATGGAGTCTTCAAGTAAGAAACTATCTAAAGGCCTTTATATGTAAAGAAGATTGCGTGGAGCTGTTGATGTTTTGTTAAATTTTTATTATGCTCAGATATTTTCATTATTGTCTCATGGAATCATTGTATGGGGCAATCGCAGTAGGACCATTGAGATTTTTAGGCTTCAGAAAAGGGCAGTTAGAATAAAAATGTATGAAAACCAAAGATCTCATTGTGGGCCTCTTTTACAAAAGCTGTTGAATATGCCGTCCGTCTATGTGATGAGCCTGCTTCACTATATACATAGGTATAAAGGGGAGTTGGCTACTAGCACTAAAGTCTATAATCTTAGCACGAGGCACAGAAATAACATAAGAAATGAATACCTCAGGTATTCACGATCTCAAAAAGGCTGGATCTTTAAAGTAGTAAAATTGCAGCAAGAATGCATTTATACAGTGGCTGATTTTTATATGTATAAATTGTGATGATGGATTTGTAAATTAGGTACTTTATATTGTAAAACTGTATTGTTTTTATGCTTGAAATTTTGTATGATATGCATGACGATTATCCATACATTTTGATAAATGTCTTATGTCAATAAAGAGATTTCTATTTCACTGATTCATTCAATACCGTGTAGAAGGTTTTGAAACCATCTACAGCAAATACATTTATGACCTATCAACTTTTATGTCCTGAAGAAAGTTGTTGGTGTAATTATTGGTTTACTCCTTCTGTTGGTCAATGCCTGTCCCTTTGATGGTATATTCCCAGACTGCCTCAAGGTTGCAAGAACTGTGCCTATATTAAAAAAACGTTCCTGATGATATTGGCCAGCTCCACATTTTCTGTTGATACGTCCCTTAACGGTTTCATATAAATATCTTCTATTGAATTTGAAAATCTATAACTTTTATAGAATGATTAGTGACTCTTATCAAATACATGGTCTGGCAACTTCAGAGACAATTCAACTCGGTCACCTCCAAGATTGAAAACAAACTTTTCAAAAAGTGTTTAATTCAGACAAACGGCATTCAGGAGAATCCTGGTTATAGAATTTGAAATCGAAATCGTTCTAGTACTCATCAACAAACAGATTTTCAAAATATATTTTTAATGTGAAAGTAGATTCATTTTAATTAAAATATTCATTATCTCTCGAAAATATTATTTTGAAAATAATGTATAACGCGGTTATTATGAAGGCTATGGAAACAGTGACGTAAACCAACGCAACGCAAAGCCAGAAAAGCTATGCGAGTGAAAATGGCGTCGTCAGAGGTGGCTGTTATTTTATCGTTCGTCAAAAACTTGAATGGAAACATTCTTCTATATTAGAAATTAATTTTCAAAGTTCTTAAAACTAAGGTAGTACCATATTACACACTATGACTGTTCAAGTATATGTTACATATAAGTTTTTCTTTATAAAAATGTTGATTCAGTGCTTCTTGAGTTGTTCGGTGGGAAATGAAACAAAAAATACAGTGTTGTTAAACAGTATTTGTTTACAAACTCATTTGACAGAAAATGTTTTAATAATATAACTATGTCATGACTATTTCTGATTAATATTTAAATAAGAATGGTGTTTATTTGTTTTTTTCTACCATTGCTTTTCATTAGCCACTACCTATTATAAACAAAAATTTATAATTAAACTGATGTTTTAGCGTACGGTACCGTATCCGAAATTGAATTTTGTAACTATAACGGTTTTATAACTAATTATCATTTTCCAATTTTTAATATTACACGTTTTAAATTTTAATACCTTAACTGTTTTTAGTTGAGATAATGATTTTATGAATAAATTTCTATGAGTAACTTCCAGTGGTTAACTTGGATGTTTAAAGTTTTTTCGTCTATTCAGAAACCCCAAGTTAAATTATGCAATCTCTAATAAACAGTTTCAATTTTAAGAGAGTACCTAACTATTTTAATTTTAATGTTTTGAGCTTTATCAGGAGAATATGTACCCTGAATAGCCTACCTAGGTGACTACCGCGTTTCCAGTAGGGTTTCGATTCTAGGAGTCTACTTCAGTTACTTTTATAAAAACTTGGCAAGTGATTGTAATAAATCTGCAAATAATTAGTTTTCTCAAATTACTTGTCGGTAATATTGTAGAGAAAGCATACTTTCCTGAATGCTTATTCTATCTATATTAATGCTCGCTTCGTACAGAAAAATAATATTTTTGAAGAAAAGACAAATAATTGACGAATTATTATTATTCATCTTCAACTTTTAGTCTTATCTTGAAAATGACTGGTATTAATTGCGCAATGAGAAAATAATATTATGAATTACTTTAAAGGTAGAGTCATCTAATGAGTTTTAAATTTTTTCTCAGTGTTTGCAATAGAAACTCCATTTTCATTTAATTTATCTCTTTCCCATTCCATGTTATACATATGATCAAAATTCTCCTTTTCAAGGTCCAAAACGAATATTTGTATCACAAAACTTCTGCTGAATATTCAAGTTTTGTCAAAATCGTTAAAGCAATTTTTTAGATCTGTTGAGCTTACAGATATTGCCAAAAAATATAGGATTAGTGGATAGTCAACAGCTTTTTTGAATTGCTTACTCAGTGAAAATTTCCTTAAAATGTTAGCCGGTAAAATCCAATTTATAAATTTAAAGTTGAATTTTAATGTATACCAAAACGTCGTACGTTGTCGGTAAGCATAGTACTGAACTTTGTAACTTTTTGACTAGGCTAGTTACTCAAAACAGGATTTCTGTCCTATTATACGGAGTGTTTCAAAATAAAAGGATGAGTTTAACATTTATAATATGTATTGTATCACATTAAAGGATTCCTTAGATGCATTTCGAGACACGCACGGCTTTAAGCAAGCAGCTCGAGACACGCCGGTATAGCCGTAACAGATAGAGCTCATAACCTTTACATTCATTAGATTTTTACATCATTTTTATGATGTAAACCTTTACATCATTTTTATGCTGTATCAACGTTATGGCGACAGATGAATTAGAAGTGTTAGCTACTATATTGCTTTTAAGATTCATATCTAATGAATCGTCGAATCCAATGAATTTATAGGTTTTGTGCTCTAACCACGCGTCTCAGACGGGATGCTCATTTAAATATTTTGCTCTTTTAGAAGTTGAGATGATCAACTCTCAAATCCTATAAATTTATCAATGCCGACTTTGTAATAATTATTGGACTGTCAAGCATGTATTTTTCATTCTATGGCTAATAGAATACCGATCTTGAGTATTGTACACATTACTCTGCTATTAAAGATCCTCTCCTAACTGTCAGTATTCCCTACAAATAACATCACCCAATGTTGATAACATAAACATTTATGTTGATAAAAACATAATTGATGTCGCATTCAACCGATGTTGACGGTTTATAGTGAATGATTTGATTTGCAGATGAGCGCTCAGGACAGCTGGCAGAATGTAGTGATGAAGACGACGACAGGTGACAAGCTGGTGCCAGTGGAGCTGAGTGCGAGCACATCGGCATGGGACCAGCTGCAGCACCCATCAGTGGCCATGGGTCACACCCATCAGCACCCATCAGTGCTGGTGCCCACGCCCATCAAGCTCGACCCACCTGCTGGCCCCATCAGCCTACACGAGCATCATCTGCCTGTGTCCCACATACCTCCGCAGACACCACATGTCAGTTATTCACAATTACACAACTTCTAGAAAAGTACCAAATGCTCAGTTATTCATTTTTTCAATTCAAAAATTACACAACTTATAGAAAAGTACCACATGCTAAATTATTATTTTTTTTCAATTATTTACAATTACACAACTTCTAGAAAAGTACCACAGGGCTAGTTATTCGTATTTTCAATTATTTACAATCACACAACTTCTAGAAAAGTACCACAGGGCTAGTTATTCATATTTACAATCACACAATTTCTAGAAAAGTACCATTTTGCTAAAACCCAAAACTGGTCCAATTCCAATTTCTACATCAGTTGGTATTTTTATCAATCACTTCTCATTTACTCGCCACAATGTCAAACATCAAAATATTTATCTCTAATATATAGTAATTATATGTAATTCTTCTGTTCTCTTTGGTTGATTGATTTCAAAATTGTTTCGAATTTGAAATTTCTTAAATTCTTACATGTAAATTTTAAATTTTAAAAGAGCTCAACTTGGCAGACGACCAACAGGTCATGTCATGAAGTATTTATTTTTGTAATCATGAAATTATTATTGATTGATTGATTGTCATGTTATATATTTTTTGTGTCAAAATTTTCTATTCTAAATATTTATCTCTGTCTAAATTAAACTAGCGATCATTCAGGCACAATGCATCGTTATTATCAATATCAAATGTTCTAAGATGATAATCTCCTGTTTAAATTTATTGATCATCGAAGATTTTTTAGAGGCGTAACAACCAAAGTTGATTCAAAAAGTAGGTAGGTTCATAACTCTAACTCTTCTCATTCATGAAACGTAGAAGCAAAGAAATAATAATTGTTAAGACAATTATCCTAACTATAAGTGTGTGTGTGTGTGTGTGTGTGTGTGTGTGTGTGTGTGGTGTGTGTGTGTGTGTGTGGTGTGTGTGTGTGTGTGTGTGTGTGTTCTGAATTAATTGAAGCTCTATGAAATGGTCAGGATTTTCATATCTTTAGCCTACTGATATTTGACCAATTATTGTTTGTTGCAGGGAATGCCAGTCGGTGGCTTCATGGAGCATGATCTGCCGCCAGAGCTGCTGCAGCAAGGCTGGCGCAAGTGTTGGAGTAAGCGCGAAAATCGACCTTATTTCTGGAATAAGTTGAATGGAGAATCCCTTTGGGAGATGCCAACTCTCAAACCGCAGGTAGGAATCAAATGCAATGATAGTTTTCAATTCTGATCGAAGGTCTTTCACTTTCTAACCTATTTTACTCATTGAATTTGATACATTAATTATTCAGACATGAATAGGCCTATTCTCGATAACCAAATATTGTTTATGGTCTAACATTCGAACTCGAAAAAAATAAAAATCGATCCCCAGTAAATGAATAATTTTCGTCAAATAGCTGAGTTGAATCCTACTGTTCTAATTGAATCCAAATCAGTTTCATCTGTTACAGGTAAGCACCACACTTTTGGAAACTTATTACTGGTGTCATTTTCATGGTATTTCGATTAGAATGCTATCAAGTTACCAATATTAAAAAAACTTCGTCCACCATTTTTACTTTTTAAGATATTAGCGGCTAAAGTTGAAATCTTATGGGAAATCCATTTCCGAATCGGTAATTCGTAGAAAATTATTCCATTAAATTTTGAGGATATTGGTTATTTATTCAAAATGGAATAAATTTCCCTAGAATTGATATTCTGAGAAATCAAATTTGTCATGAAATGAATAATATTTTTGAAAATGTATCCTCAAAATTTCATGAATTTATTTGTTACCAATTAGGAAATTGATCTCCCCCAAGATTTTAACTTATATGAGTGCTCATAAGATTATTTATATGTCTGCTCATATCTCAGAAATAAAAAATTATTAAAAATAGTTTTTCCTTAGAAATTTGCTCAAGTTTAATAACTGGATAATATCCAAATCGAAATACTTTGAAAAATGTTTCCAAAAGCAACGTGCACATCGCCAGTACTAACCAACAGAATGTATGAACGACAGTTACTAATTAGTTGAGAAACACAAAGAAATTACTTCAAAACTTCGTATGGCATCAAACTAATTCTTATTAAAATTATTTGTATATTGAAGCAAACAAAAAAATTATTAACTAAATTGTTTCGTCCCAAGATCTCAGTTGAATCCAAAAAATCATTATTAGATGTGATTTTGTGAATGAAATGAAATTTATTCATTTAGAATCCTGCTAGTTGATCTAGTAGGTTCTATCTATCAATGTACAAAACATGTAAATAGGCTAGTTGGAATGACGAAACACTTTTGAATCAAACCAAGATTCATTATTTGAATCTTGCAACAAATTACAATATTGTAATTTATTGTTTAATATTTAATTACAATTGCAATAATAATTGTTTATTACTAGAATCTCAAAGAATCAAGATCAGTTCAGATTCCAGTCCAAACCTCTTCCTCTATTTCATCATCTATTTAAAACCGTTGTTTCTACATTGTATTAGTAAATTTATAACCATTTTCATTTTCAGTTTGACCCTATAACAGATCCGCTTGCATTGACGAGTGGAGGGGGGGCGCCACCTGCGGTCAATGGACCAACCAAGAGACGAGCTTCTGAAGAAGGTGTCACTAGTCCTGCTGCTAAAAAATTCATACTATCGTAAGTATTCAATTGATTTTTCTCATTTTTGGATTCCTGACTTTGAATACTTCTATGTTGAATAATGTCATAATATTCTCGATCGAAACTTTATTAGGTGACTGACAATTTATCAAATATTAGTGGCCTTATATACACCTCTCAAATTTCTCACGTTTAATTTCACATAATCAATACTTTTCGTGCTATTTTTCTTTTACTCAACACTCAACTTTGTGTCTCTCACTATGTACAGTAAAATCTATTCTTTGTATAGTGTATCGCTTTATTGATTCAAACTTAGTCTATTAACAATTATTTATCCTGTTGAAACTTTGAAACATTCTTCAGCCTGTTTATTAAAATGTATACTGTATTAGAATAACAAAATCGTTTATCTGCTATTTACATTAGTTATCAATCACTTGCAATTTTCTCACTTTGTGACTTTCACATCCTGTGCATTGAAATTGTTTTTGCAGCGGTCCTTGGGATTTGGAAGTTCAAACAAATGTCATCATCTACGAACGATCGCCCACATTCATGCCTCACCCTCATCCCGAAGTGGAAGCTCTACGCTGCAACCTCATGTTAAAGCTAAGGCATTGCTACCAAGAGCTATGCCATTCCAGAGAAGGTAATTTTCAATAGTATTATCTTAATTGAAGCAGTTATTTCAAATGCTTTAACCCTACATTGAAGGTACAAATTGACTGGCTGCTAGTTAATTGAAAAATAAATAATTAAAATGTTTTTGAAATATCAATTTTTCTCAGACTATAAATCTTATTACTCATATTACTTCAATAGCAGCCACCTCTAGGTTGCTTCGTAAAAGGAAGTAGGACAACGTCGCACATATCGGTTCAGTCCGGTTTGTCAACCGGAATTGAAGAGCGAAAACAAGAAAAGGGGGCAAATCCCCTTTGTACAAAGCATACATAGAATGAGAAGCGTTAGTGCTATTTATTTAAGAATTATGAAATTTTGAAGTGAATTTCACTCAGGTACTTCTATTTTTTGATTTCGATATTGAAGAATTTTGACTAGCATAAATGCTGATTAATAATATAAAAATAAATAGATTATTTAATAATATTATCCAGGTTACTGTTTAGGTCACTGCGATTATACAATAGGCTTAACAATGTGTTAGATTTGTTTGGTTCGGACAGTGCATTCAGGCGGGTTAGTGAGATTTATGTAATTGAGTTATTTGGTCTAGTTTTGTTTTCCTATATATTTCGTGGTTTTTTTGTTTTATTCCTGCTGTAATTGGTAGGCATATGTGTGTTTGGTCTGTATGGTCACAGTGGAATTATTTTCGGGAACTCTTGTGATAAAAATTGTTGCTTCATAGTTCATATTTCAGGTGGAAATTACTGAGATATTGCAATTATTCAAATGCTAATGAATTAATTATTATCAAAAGAAAATCTAAATTAAATATGGTTAATATCATTTTTTTGTTTTTGTTTTGTTTTGTATTTGCCTTTACTCATAGTATTTTTGTGTGTTTTGAATAAATTGAAATCTAATCCAATAAGACTAGAATCAGCTTTATGAGACAATATTCGTCAGATTGTTAAATCAGTGGTTAGGGTATGGCTCCTATTGCAACCTGTTAGGCCTTTTCTTCCTTGTTAGATATAGAATCTATAAAATCATAAGAAAATAAAACATCATGATTGAATGTAAAATGCT
>NC_052506.1:97775324-97793427 GCF_014356525.2 Nilaparvata lugens
TCTTTGAATTGCACGTCGACGTGCTCACTCGTTCACACATTCTCATTCTGTCAGCTCATCCAAAAACAAAAAATAATTTTTGTAGAACAAATCAATATTGATGTTATGGAGTCTCTTCAAAGAGCTTGAGAATACTGTCAATTCCACTACCGCATACTCTATAGTTCTTCTATCCAAAATCCAATGAATTTCCGCTCAGCTTCTACTTATGATGTATAATATGGAAGAATAATTACAATTATTTCAGAAAAAGTTCTCCCTTTCACCACTCACTTATCTTCTGAAACAAAAACTTTTCTAACTTGTCGAAAATTTTATACTGCATGCTACACAGTAGGCACCTACATCAATCAGTGTAATATGAATATAATTTCTAACTTTCTTATGTTATTGTAAGGTGGTTTCATTATCAAAAAATTCGTCAATTCTATAAAATGCCCCTTGTTACCACATGTAATTAATGATGAAATCACCTTACAATAATATAAGAAAACTTACAAACTATACTCATATTATACATGATTGATGTAGTAGCCTACTGTATAGCATAGATATTTTATGCTTTCATTTTATACTTTGACGATACACTATTTGATACAATTAACATGTTGTACAACAATGTGTAAATAAAGAGTGTGATTTGATTCGATGTTTTCTATTGAGACTCTCTTTAAACTGGCGGCATTCCTAAATCTACAGAGTGAGTCATATGTGTGGAAACCCTTCTATAAGTTGGAGACTGTTAAAGATATAATACTGTAACTTTCATGATAGTATTTGTCAAAATTCAACCTTTTGACGTACAAATGAATTCAACCCCTAAAAGGGTGACATAAGGTTCCCATACATGACTGATTCTGTATATTGTCACGATGTATATCGTAACTAGAGAAAGGCATTGAATTTAGGGCTCATTTATTCGACGCTCGGCTATCTTTCATAGAATCTGAGGGGTCAACGTTCAAGCCAGCCACTGGCCTACCGCTCAGCGTTGCTGCGCATCCTCTCTCCCCTCCCTCTCGGTCACTGAGGGAGGCTCGAAAAAGGCCAGCAAGAGGCAGTCGGGTTCGGAGAGCCAAGTCGAGCGGTCGAGAGAGGTGAGAAGGAAGCAGCGAGCAGCTAGCAACGTCACAGTACACCCGTACTACGTGAACTCCGATTTCTTCAGCGACCGGGAGTTGTGTCGAGGCTAAAGTTGATTAGCCTCTCACACAGTGAACTCCACTGCTCTACACTCGTTTGGGGCGAGTGTTAACGACACTTAACCTGTTTGGACGACGGGTTGCCAGTTTCGACCAACGACAACACGTCAGGTTTGGTCGAAACCTGACTCCCCATTGGTAGGCCACCAGTGGGGCATCGAGGCGAGATAGGACATCCAGGAAGGTCAGGAAAGCCTTTCCCGCAACTCCGCGGACGATCCGGACCCCAGGAGGACAGCTAGTGCCCGGCCAGTAGGACTTAGGAAAGTCTAGAGTGCTGGCCGCCGCAGCGTGCTGGTCCAGTGCGGGATCGAAAGAGGACGTCTAGGAAGGCCAGGAAAAGCCTTTCCCGCAACTCCGCGGACGATCCGGACCCCAGGAGGACAGCTAGTGCCGGCCAGTAGGACTTAGGAAAGTCTAGAGTGCTGGCCGCCGCAGCGTGCTGGTCCAGTGCGGGATCGAAAGAGGACGTCTAGGAAGGCCAGGAAAAGCCTTTCCCGCAACTCCGCGGACGATCCGGACCCCAGGAGGACAGCTAGTGCCCGGCCAGTAGGACTTAGGAAAGTCTAGAGTGCTGGCCGCCGCAGCGTGCTGGTCCAGTGCGGGATCGAAGAGGACGTCTAGGAAGGCCAGGAAAAGCCTTTCCCGCAACTCCGCGGACGATCCGGACCCCAGGAGGACAGCTAGTGCCCGGCCAGTAGGACTAGGAAAGTCCAGAGTGCTGGCCGCCGCAGCGTGCTGGTCCAGTGCGGGATCGCAAGAGGACGTCTAGGAAGGCCAGGAAAAGCCTTTCCCGCAACTCCGCGGACGATCCGGACCCCAGGAGGGCAGCTAGTGCCCGGCCAGTAGGACTTAGGAAAGTCCAGAGTGCTGGCCGCCGCAGCGCAGTAGTCCAGTGCGGGATCGCAAGAGGACGTCTAGGAAGGCCAGGAAAAGCCTTTCCCGCAACTCCGCGGCCGATCCGGACCCCGGGAGGACAGCTAGTGCCCGCCAGTAGGACTTAGGAAAGTCAGAGTACTGGCCGCCGCAGTGCACCGGTCCAGTGCGGGATCACAAGAGGACCTCTGGGAAGGCCAGGGAAAGCCTTTACCAGAGCCCCGCAACCAACCCGGACCCCGGGAAGACACCCGGTGCCGAGGACTAGGACTCAGTCCCGACACGAAGCCCTTTTCTCACGACTAACACTGCAAGGTTCCTGTTCCCTTCTTTCCGCGACCAACCCTGTTTGGCAGTGCGAAAGCACGGCCCCTCTTTCCTAAAAGAGGGAAACATTCCTCCAAAGCACTCCAAGCCCTGTTTCAACCCCCAACCCGAGCGAGGGTGGTTGACGGACGCCCCACCGAGACTCCCGTCCCCTGCCGCGGCCCTCCCCAGTCGCCGACTGAGTTTAGCCGGCCCAGAGCGACACTGGGAACTCTGATAGAGACAGGTGTGGGCAAAAATCTACTCAGAAGATTGGCACACGAACGTGGGGCCCAAGGCAGGAGGAGAAAAACAGCAATGAGTGCAGAGGAGAAATGTAGTCGCGCCGGAGAAGACCAGGAGGCGCGAGAGGAAAACAGCGATCCAGGAGTGACCTGGATCTACAAACTCCACCGGAAAGAAGCAGTGGACCTGGCAACAGCAGCAGGGCTACCTACAACAGGTACGATGGCGGAGCTGAGGAAGGTTCTTGTGGACCATCACAGGAAGACGGCAGAGGAAGCCAACAACCTGAACCAGGCTAGCAATGGAGCTAGCACAAGCTACCACGAGGCGGAAGGAGCAACGTCTCTGTGGCCTCCTGTAGAGGAAGATCATCAGGAGTCTTCCAGACTCGGGAAGCTGCCCGAGGAGGCCTCACCAGCCTCCGATGGCGAATCATGCCATTCATGGGTGTATCGATTGCGGAACAGAGACGCGGTCGAATTACTCCTAGACTCGGTGCCCACAGACGGCACCTGTTCCGAGTTGCGGAGAGCGTTAACGGAGCAGCGGCAGCGATGCCTCACGATGCTACCGCTGCCTCCCGCTGAAGAGACGGTGATACAGCCAGCGCCACCGAGGTCAATGTCGGCGCATGTGGACGCTGGCCCACTGTATCACGCGAGACCTGCATTAGTGCGACCAGAGGAGTCGTCGGCGCACCAGTACAGGCCACGACAGGCACCGCACTCACCGGTCCGGGCTGCAGCCCACCATACACCATTTATGGACCCAGGGACGGTGTGCGATAAGGTGCGAGGATGGAGGTTGTCATATGATGGCAACGGAGACGCTCCTAGCTTCCTAGAGCGTCTCGAGGAGTTACAACAAGCCTACGGGCTGACAGGGGAGCAGCTGTTCCCGGCGCTACCAGAAATGCTAGCGGGAAGGTGTTCCTTGTGGATGCGGAACCGAAGAGGGTTCTGGCGGCATTGGAACGACTTCGTAATGGACTTTCGGTCCCGTTATTATCCAGCAACCTATGAGGAGGATCTGGATGCTCAAATCCTGGGTCGACGGCAGCGTGAAGGCGAGGCTATCGATGACTACGTAGAAGAACTTCAGACTCTCATGAGGAGAAGAGGAGATTGTTCAATCAATCACCAGCTACAGAGGCTGTACAAGAATCTTCTACCCCGGTACAAGCTGTACATTAGGGAAGCTGAAATCTATACCGTGGACGATCTACTCAAGCTGGCCAGGCAGTATGAGAGGATAAAGTCAGAGGAGAAGAGTGCTCAACAGCGGCAGAGGACTGTGAAACAGGAAGAGGTTCGTAAACCTGTGAAAGCACGCCCCGAGCCAGAGCCTACAACTTCACAACGGCGAGTGGAGCCGACTCCAGTAGGACCTACCTGCTGGCATTGCAAGAAAGAGGGTCACTGGAGGTCGGAATGCCCTGAGATTTCTCTCTGCGTGGGCTGTAGAAAACCTCGTCCCGGTTGCACCTGTGAGAAGGATCAGAAGAGGGCGACAGACAAAGCCGCAGTGGTGAGAACTAGGAACCAACTCCAATTGGAACCGGAGTCGCAGTTCGACAACAGACTGTATACCACAGTCGAGGTAGCTGGCCACCAGTATCGAGCTCTACTCGATACAGGAGCTGAATCCAACTACTTAAGCTTGGCAACGTTTGCGAGCTTAGAGGCAGCTGGATGTGCAAGGAGAACTGCGACAGAGAGAGGCGCGATTCTGGCGAATGGAACCGCGGCGCGGCTATATGGAAAGGTGGAGATCAACCTGAAAATCAGCCAAGAAATTCTTCCCACAGTGATGACGATCATGGAAGGATTATCCCCCGAATTTTTATTCGGCATGGAGTTCCTGCAGGAGCACAGGGTGAAAATCGACACCCGCGCACGCACGGCGGAATGGGAGCCTCAACTCAGGGAGAAGAGTGCTACAACTACCCAGAAAGCTGCGAAGGCCAGAGGAAGAGAGGTGAAGTCCGGTGCAGCCCCGATAGAGAGGCAAGGAAGGTGTCCACAGCCTCAGGAGACACGCGTCTTCATGCTAGTACGTGTCCGAGATGTCTGGCTGAATGCACTGGTCGACACCGGGGCCGAGTCGTCCTATGTCTCTGGAGAGGCAGCAAGGCGACTGAAGGAGTCTGGCGATTGCCAGGTGAAACCAATTAGTCATCAACCGATCTTGGTGACTGGAGAAAAGCTTCCCGTAGTGGAGGAGCTGAAGCTGACTGCCGAGGTGTGTAGTAGACGAGTCTACTGGAGAGTGGCAGTGATCAAAGAGTTAGAATCCGAAATGATTTTGGGATTAAGTCATTTAAGAGCGATTCAAGCAAAACTCGATTTGAGGCAGAGGAGGATGATATTACCTCCGGCTTTAGTGGGACAGGTGGCAGCAGTCGCTTCAGAAAGGGAGGAGTTCGAGAAATTCCTGGAGACGGAGCTGATAAAATTCAGAGATGTGCCAGGTGCGACTCACCTCCTGGTTCATAGAATCAGGCTGAAGGAAGGAGCTGAGCCGTTCCGACAACGTCCGTATCCCCGTAACCCGCTTATGCAAGCGGTGATAAACGAGGAGGTGGACAGTATGCTCGATCAGCGGGTCATTGAGCCGAGCAGTAGCCCATGGAGTTCACCAATCGTCTTGGTGAAGAAGGCTAATGGAAAGATGCGGTTTTGTATCGATTTCCGGCAGATTAATGCACTCACTGAACGAGATGCATATCCTTTGCCGAATATGACAGGCATTTTGGATAGATTGAGGAATGCCAAGTACATTTCTTCAATCGACTTGAAGAGCGGTTACTGGCAAGTACCGTTGGAGGAGCAGAGTAAGCAGCTTACAGCGTTTACTGTTCCTGGAAGAGGGCTGTTCCAGTTCCGGATGATGCCCTTTGGTCTACACTCGGCTGGAGCTACATTTCAGCGCCTCCTGGACCGAGTAATTGGGCCGGAATTGGAGCCTTGTGCTTTTGCTTACCTAGACGACGTCATCGTTCTAGGAGAAACGATGGAGGCTCACATGCTGAACCTAGCTAGAGTGTTCAGTAGGCTGAGAGAAGCTGGCTTGATAATCAATCAAGAGAAATGTCAGTTCTTGAAGCGAGAGCTACGCTACCTGGGACACATAGTGACGGAGCAAGGACTCAGGACTGATCCTGAGACGGTGAGAGCGGTAAACGAGTTCCCAACTCCGCAGCGGCTCAGGATGCTCCGGAGTTTCCTGGGGTTGGCGTCCTGGTATAGGAGGTTTGTCCCGAATTTTTCGGACCTTGCAACACCTCTTCACCGGTTGCTGAAGGTAGGAGTGAAGTGGCACTGGGGACCAGAAGAGGAGAGAGCTTTCCAGGAGATAAAGAGGGCTCTCACTAGATCTCCAGTGCTCACATATCCTCACTTTGAACTACCGTTCACGCTCCAGACAGATGCCTCTGAGTATGGACTAGGGTCTGTGCTTACTCAGGAGGTCGATGGAGAGGAGAAGGTCATCGCCTACGCAAGCAGAGGGCTCAAGGGGGCCGAGCTGAGGTATTCTACCACCGAAAAGGAGTGCCTGGCTGTGATTTTCGCCCTGAGAAAATTCAAGCCGTACATAGAGGGGTATGAGACTACAGTGATTACTGATCACCAGGCTCTAAAGTGGCTTAGAGCTATCCCTAACCCGACAGGAAGGCTAGCAAGGTGGGCCTTAGAGATGCAGCAATATAACTTGGTCATCAAGTATCGAAGAGGGAAGCTAAACGTGGTCCCGGATGCTCTCTCACGAGCGTTGCCAGGAGGCGACGTGCCGGCAAGTCCACAAGAAGGTCAGGAGGAGCCTACAGGAGCGGTAGCCGCCATCGTCATGGAAGACGACAGGTGGATAAGGAGGATGAAGAACAATCTACTCCATCATCCACAGAAATACCCCGACTATATGGTAAGGGGTGAGGCGTTGTATCGTCACATATGGGCCCGTCAACAACCTCCTGATGCGCCGGAGAGTGATGGCTGGAAGCTATGTATTCCGAGAGGTGCTAGGAGGGAGATACTTCAGCAGAGCCACGATGCCCCGACAGCGGGCCATCAAGGAGTATTCCGGACTTATCACCGGATAGCCTGTCGCTATTATTGGCCGGGCCTGTATGCGGACGTCGCGAAGTATGTGAGGCGCTGTGAGACGTGCATGAAGCATAAGGTGGAGCAGCGGCCTCCATACGGACAGATGAACAGCCAGAGGAAAGTGGTGCGACCCTGGGAGACTGTTAGCACCGATATTGTAGGTCCGCTACCTCGCTCGAAAAGGGGGAATAAATACCTGGTGGTATTTCAGGACCAGTTCACGAAGTGGACGGAAGCTCGGCCGCTAGCTCAGGCAGACAGCAATGCCGTAGCGCGAGCTTTGAGGGAGCTCGTCGTCACCAAATTTGGGGTGCCGAAGCTGCTTATATGTGACAATGGAACACAGTATACAAGTAGACTTTTTAAGTCATACTGTAAGGAGAATGGCATCACATTATTCTATACCCCACCCTACACACCGAGCTGCAACCCTACGGAGAGGGTTAATAGAGTCATGAAGACTATGATACAGCTCTATGTGGGCGAGCACCATGCGGATTGGGATCGCTATGTGGAGGAATTTTGTTTCGCCATGAATACAGCGGTGCATGTAGGCACTAAGTATACTCCTGCCTTCCTCAACTTCGGAAGAGAGTTGAGAGCACCAGGAGATGCTTGTGGTGAGGAGGAAGACGATCCTCGACAGGAGGATGGAGGCACGAGTCGAGCAGCCCAGCTGAGGAGGTTGCAAGTACTGAAACGTGCACAGAAACTCGTTTTAGATAATCTAAACGAGGCCTATAATAATACCAGGAGGTATTATAATCTTAGGCGAAGACCACTGGAACTGAGGACGGGCCAGTTGGTGTACAAGAGGGATTATCATCTCTCGTCTGGAGTGAACCAGTTTGCGGCTAAGCTAGCTCCAAAATTTTCTGGGCCTTATGAGGTAGAGAAAATGTTGAGCGCCTCTGTAGTGTTGCTGAAAGGAGCTGCTGGTAAAATGCTGACGGTTCATGTAAAGGATATAAAAATCTTGCCGCCCCTTCCCGAGGAAGAAGAGGAGGAAGATGGAGAGGACGACAGCGGAATGCGAGCCGCCCGCGACGGCGGAGAGGACAATGATGGAGGAGCCAGTGTGGAGGAGAGCGATGACAGCAGGAGGAATCGAGTAAGCCGGGTGTCGCTGCCCACTCGCCTGATGGAGTATCGGGGAAGAGTAATTCAACAGCAGCAGTAAGGTGAGTGACCAGGAGGAGAAATAATACCTAAAATTTGGAGGAAAATATATTTGGAAATATAGCCCGTTTATTTATGGGGTTTGAGATAATTGATAGCATTGGAATAGTTGAAACTAGCCTGATATTGGAGCATGAAATAATTATTTCTCGATTCAGAGAAATATGTGAACATTAGGCCTATATTTAAAGGTAGCATTCATAACAATTTTCTTTCGAGTAAATGGTCCTGTTTTAACAGAGTCGAAATTAAGCTGAATGGCAACTCAACCATCCTAGTTCAATTAAAACAGATAAGCGGTTCCTAGGCTTTTTCTGTAAAGTCGAAAAATTATTGTTGCTTTTATTTTCATCTCCAACTATATCGCCATCTTATTGTCTCAGAGCTCTTAATCCAATTCCCCTGCCAAGCACGGGTCATAGAGATGGAATTTGAATTATTTCATTTATCATGTTGTCGTCCACAATTTGTGAACTGTATAACGATAATAAACATTGGAGGAAATTAATTGTCAGATTTTTTCTGAATAATATTATTTGTCCATGAGGTTTTGGATTGAATATTTATTTTGATCATAAAATAAAGCCGGCGATAATTGCTTGGGTCCGTGGTAATAAATGTATTACGTTACAGAAAATAACAGGAGTTATTTTTCTGTGGATAGAAGTATATTATGTAGCAACCGATTATTCATGGTATTTGAATAAGTTGCGTGTGATTAGGCAACCGATTATTCATGGTATTTGAATAAGTTGCGTGTGATTAGGCAACCGATTATTCATGGAATTTGAATAAGTTGTGTGTGATTCGGCAACCGATTATTCATGGTATTTGAATAAGTTGCATGTAATTAGGCAACCGATTATTCATGGCATTTGAATAAGTTGCGTGTGATTGTAAGTCATAGTGTACTACAATCGTTTTTGTTGGTTTCAAATTTTGATCAGTCTCTCTCCAATATTTTATTGAAAATGAAAATATCCATAAAGTGATTTTACTGAAATAAAATCTTCATTATTTCATTATTTCAAATTCATCTCGTTTTGAAAGAAACTGGAGCTGTATTGGTATTACAGTAGTCTATGCTTTATTGTGCTATTGTTTTAATTGTGATTTAGTCACGTTCAGTAGACAGGTCCGAGTTTCCCACGGCCTGTGCTTGTAGACATTTTCTATGGCTATATTTCTATCTTCAATAATATAATTCTAATAAGGAATTTTATGAGAAAAGGCTTGTCATCATCTCATATAGGAATTGGCATTGAGAAACAACATTTTTCCTATTATACCGTTCTGCCAGTTAAATCTGAATTTCAGTGCTACGTGCCTGTTGAGCGGTCGACGCATAGCGATAAGATAAAATAATCAATTTATTTTGTCTACTAAACAGATTATTCTCGTCCGATCCTGCATTGTTTTTCATTTTATGCAATCTAATAATTCCCGTTTATTCCTGTTTTTCCCCGTTTATGGTTGCTTCTCAAACTTCACTTAGTCAGTCCGTTGTAAGCTACCGTGTAGGCAACATCGGGTGACAGGCTACAGTAAAGCGACCTTATTACTAGTGACTTTTTGATTTGCATCTTTATTTCTTTCAACATTTTTCACTTCAAATAACATCTCCGAATTCTAGTTCTTTTTTTTTCTTTTCTCTTTTCGGTGCTTTTCCTGAGTTGTGAGACTTGTGTTTATTATTATCTCCAAACTTGGTCAACGCCATCACCAACTGCTCTCTTTTAACATCACTCATCACCACCTCTTATCTTCCTCCCTGTCTACGCCTTCGAGTCCTCTCAACGACCACTTTTTTTTTTGAAAAAAAGAGGAGAAAATGCCGTCGTTCCGGGCCTGCTTTACGGATCAGGTGCTGCGGGAAATGGAGCGGCTGTCGGTGACCGAGAAGGCGAGGTTCACGCCTTTTCAGGCGTTGCGCACCCGACACGCGAACCGAACCCCTGAAGGACTTCGGGAGGTGTTGAGGAACTTAAAGAGAGACACTCTCCTCGGGTTTCCTCTGATTCGGGGGGGAGGTATTGCCCTGGCAGTGGTGAACAGGAAAGAGGCTACTACCACCATCTTAGACCCCGGCCACAAGACATCGGCAGACGATCATGAAGCCATCCATGCCATCATGGCTAAATATTGCCAGGTGAAGAGAATGCGCTGCGTCACCAGATGGGAGGTGCAGGTTTTCCAACACAACCGGGAAGGCCTCACCCGGTGGCAATCGGAGCGTATTATAGGTCAACAGCTACTCCGGCTCCTCCAGCAGCGGACTCCGCCGGTGGATAGCATGGTAGAGGCTGCCTCCAGGGAGCTGTTCGAGGAGTTCCCCGCTCTGCGGACGAGCCGCGACCGCAACATTGTAGTCACGGTGACTCAGCCTGCTCACCAACCTCTTCCTAGTCCAGTTCGGGCCGACACTCCACTGCCATCGTCCTCTACAGTCGCTGATACCCCTATGGAGGTCCCGGAGGTCCCCACGGAGGATGAGGACACCTTACTCGAGGGAGGAGGCGGGGGCTTCTCAATCTCACCCGCATACGGGACCTCTGAGGAGGCTGTCCGCCCCGCGACCCCTCCTTCTGCCGTAACGACAACTGCGACCCCGACTGCCCCTACCCCCGTTTGGGTACGAGAAAGAGGACTCACTGAGGCTTGGGGAGCAGCCTCCACCGAACCCCGCGAACTTCCAGGGGGTCCCAGCTGTTTCCCGGTTACCAGCAGCCAGCCATCGTCACCTCCCCGTCCCGCCGCTGCCGTCCACCCAGCCGAATCCGAGGTCTTCGAACTCTCCTCGGAGGAAGAAGAGGAAGACTCATCATTGCCGCCGGCAGTTCGCCTGTCTACCACCGACTGCGGACGAGGCCTCGCCCTAATCACCATTGGGGATCGGCCTACGGTGAGGAAGGTTACCCACCAATCCTTCCGCCCCGGAAGGCGCCCTCGCGCCGGCCGTCCGAGGATCCGAGTGCGCCTCCCGGACGGTCAACGGGCTTGGGTCAAGCCGTAGGTGAGTAGTCACGGACCAAGGCAGTGTGAAAACACGGCCATGCAGGGCGAAAGCCCGGCACATGCAGTGCGCAAGCACGGCGAAGCAAGGCAGTGTGAAAACACGGCCATGCAGGGCGAAAGCCCGGCACATGCAGTGCGCAAGCACGGCGAAGCAAGGCAGTGTGAAAACACGGCCATGCAGGGCGGAAGCACGGCGTTTCCCTTGCAATGTTATTTGGGTTCCCAGAACCTGTCTGAGGTGTTGTTCACCTCGTTTTTTGTGTTACCCGCCCCTCCTGGCAGTGCGAGAGCACCGCGATTCTCATCTGCAGTGCGGAAGCACGGCGTCCTCGGCAGTGTGGAAACACGGCAACTCTGCAGTGCGGGAGCACGGCGTCCTTTTCGCGATGCGAAAGCATAGCGTTCCTGGCAGTGCGGAAGCACGGCGCCCCAGGCAGTGCAAAAGCACGGCGTTCCTTTTGCAGTGCGCAAGCACCGCGTCCTTATTTTTGCAGTGCGAGAGCACGGCGACTCATTGCAGTGCGGAAGCACGGCGTTTCCCTTGCAATGTTATTTGGGTTCCCAGAACCTGTCTGAGGTGTTGTTCACCTCGTTTTTTGTGTTACCCGCCCCTCCTGGCAGTGCGAGAGCACCGCGATTCTCATCTGCAGTGCGGAAGCACGGCGTCCTCGGCAGTGTGGAAACACGGCAACTCTGCAGTGCGGGAGCACGGCGTCCTTTTCGCGATGCGAAAGCATAGCGTTCCTGGCAGTGCGAAGCACGGCGCCCCGGGCAGTGCGAAAGCACGGCGTTCCTTTTGCAGTGCGCAAGCACCGCGTCCTTATTTTTGCAGTGCGAGAGCACGGCGACTCATTGCAGTGCGGAAGCACGGCGTTTCCCTTGCAATGTTATTTAGGTTCTCAGAACCTGTCTGAGGTGTTGTTCACCTCGTTTTTTGTGTTACCCGCCCCTCCTGGCAGTGCGAGAGCACCGCGATTCTCATCTGCAGTGCGGAAGCACGGCGTCCTCGGCAGTGTGGAAACACGGCAACTCTGCAGTGCGGGAGCACGGCGTCCTTTTCGCGATGCGAAAGCATGGTGTTCCTGGCAGTGCGGAAGCACGGCGCCCCGGGCAGTGCGAAAGCACGGCATTCCTTTTGCAGTGCGAAAGCACCGCGTCCTTATTTTTGCAGTGCGAAAGCACGGCGTTTCTTGCAGTGCGAAAGCACGGCGTCCCCCATCGCAGTGCGGAAGCACGGCGGCCTCTTGCAGTGTGCAAACACGGCGTCCCCCATTGCAGTGCGGAAGCACGGCGGTCCTTTGCAGTGCGAAAGCACGGCGTTTCTTGCAGTGCGAAAGCACGGCGTCCCCCATCGCAGTGCGGAAGCACGGCGGCCTCTTGCAGTGTGCAAACACGGCGTCCCCCATTGCAGTGCGGAAGCACGGCGGTCCTTTGCAGTGCGAAAGCACGGCGTTTCTTGCAGTGCGAAAGCACGGCGTCCCCCATCGCAGTGCGGAAGCACGGCGGTCCTTTGCAGTGCGAAAGCACGGCGTTTCTTGCAGTGCGAAAGCACGGCGTCCCCCATCGCAGTGCGGAAGCACGGCGGCCTCTTGCAGTGTGCAAACACGGCGTCCCCCATTGCAGTGCGGAAGCACGGCGGTCCTTTGCAGTGCGAAAGCACGGCGTTTCTTGCAGTGCGAAAGCACGGCGTCCCCCATCGCAGTGCGGAAGCACGGCGGCCTCTTGCAGTGTGCAAACACGGCGGTCTCTTGCAGTGTGCGAACACGGCGTCTCAACGCAGTGCGAAAGCACGGCGCAGATCTTCAAGATCTTCTCTGAAGCTAGGCCTAGGATCTGGCCGGGTAGCTTGCTCATTTCTTCGGATGGTGCCGACGCATCACCACCGGTTGGCGAGGAACCAACCTGGCGCCCAGTTTATGTTCGGTCTATGTTGACTGGCGGAGAGGCGGCAGAATGTACTCAGGCGTTTGGGACCTTCTGTCTGCCGTTTACCCCTTCCATCCTCACCCCCCCTCTCCTCCCCCTCTCTTTTCCCCCCCTTCCCTTAGTAGGAACAGTGTGTCACGATGTATATCGTAACTAGAGAAAGGCATTGAATTTAGGGCTCATTTATTCGACGCTCGGCTATCTTTCATAGAATCTGAGGGGTCAACGTTCAAGCCAGCCACTGGCCTACCGCTCAGCGTTGCTGCGCATCCTCTCTCCCCTCCCTCTCGGTCACTGAGGGAGGCTCGAGAAAGGCCAGCAAGAGGCAGTCGGGTTCGGAGAGCCAAGTCGAGCGGTCGAGAGAGGTGAGAAGGAAGCAGCGAGCAGCTAGCAACGTCACAGTACACCCGTACTACGTGAACTCCGATTTCTTCAGCGACCGGGAGTTGTGTCGAGGCTAAAGTTGATTAGCCTCTCACACAGTGAACTCCACTGCTCTACACTCGTTTGGGGCGAGTGTTAAACGACACTTAACCTGTTTGGACGACGGGTTGCCAGTTTCGACCAACGACAACACGTCAGGTTTGGTCGAAACCTGACTCCCCATTGGTAGGCCACCAGTGGGGCATCGAGGCGAGATAGGACATCCAGGAAGGTCAGGAAAGACCTTTCCCGCAACTCGCGGACGATCCGGACCCCAGGAGGACAGCTAGTGCCCGGCCAGTAGGACTTAGGAAAGTCTAGAGTGCTGGCCGCCGCAGCGTGCTGGTCCAGTGCGGGATCGAAAGAGGACGTCTAGGAAGGCCAGGAAAAGCCTTTCCCGCAACTCCGCGGACGATCCGGACCCCAGGAGGACAGCTAGTGCCCGGCCAGTAGGACTTAGGAAAGTCTAGAGTGCTGGCCGCCGCAGCGTGCTGGTCCAGTGCGGGATCGAAAGAGGACGTCTAGGAAGGCCAGGAAAAGCCTTTCCCGCAACTCCGCGGACGATCCGGACCCCAGGAGGACAGCTAGTGCCCGGCCAGTAGGACTTAGGAAAGTCCAGAGTGCTGGCCGCCGCAGCGTGCTGGTCCAGTGCGGGATCGAAAGAGGACGTCTAGGAAGGCCAGGAAAAGCCTTTCCCGCAACTCCGCGGACGATCCGGACCCCAGGAGGACAGCTAGTGCCCGGCCAGTAGGACTTAGGAAAGTCCAGAGTGCTGGCCGCCGCAGCGTGCTGGTCCAGTGCGGGATCGCAAGAGGACGTCTAGGAAGGCCAGGAAAAGCCTTTCCCGCAACACGGCGCAGATCTTCAAGATCTTCTCTGAAGCTAGGCCTAGGATCTGGCGGGTAGCTTGCTCATTTCTTCGGATGGTGCCGACGCATCACCACCGGTTGGCGAGGAACCAACCTGGCGCCCAGTTTATGTTCGGTCTATGTTGACCGGCGGAGAGGCGGCAGAATGTACTCAGGCATTTGGGACCTTCTGTCTGCCGTTTACCCCTTCCATCCTCACCCCCCCTCTCCTCCCCCTCTCTTTTCCCCCCCTTCCCTTAGTAGGAACAGTGTGTCACGATGTATATCGTAACTAGAGAAAGGCATTGAATTTAGGGCTCATTTATTCGACGCTCGGCTATCTTTCATAGAATCTGAGGGGTCAACGTTCAAGCCAGCCACTGGCCTACCGCTCAGCGTTGCTGCGCATCCTCTCTCCCCTCCCTCTCGGTCACTGAGGGAGGCTCGAGAAAGGCCAGCAAGAGGCAGTCGGGTTCGGAGAGCCAAGTCGAGCGGTCGAGAGAGGTGAGAAGGAAGCAGCGAGCAGCTAGCAACGTCACAGTACACCCGTACTACGTGAACTCCGATTTCTTCAGCGACCGGGAGTTGTGTCGAGGCTAAAGTTGATTAGCCTCTCACACAGTGAACTCCACTGCTCTACACTCGTTTGGGGCGAGTGTTAAACGACACTTAACCTGTTTGGACGACGGGTTGCCAGTTTCGACCAACGACAACACGTCAGGTTTGGTCGAAACCTGACTCCCCATTGGTAGGCCACCAGTGGGGCATCGAGGCGAGATAGGACATCCAGGAAGGTCAGGAAAGACCTTTCCCGCAACTCCGCGGACGATCCGGACCCCAGGAGGACAGCTAGTGCCCGGCCAGTAGGACTTAGGAAAGTCTAGAGTGCTGGCCGCCGCAGCGTGCTGGTCCAGTGCGGGATCGCAAGAGGACGTCTAGGAAGGCCAGAAAAGCCTTTCCCGCAACTCCGCGGACGATCCGGACCCCAGGAGGACAGCTAGTGCCCGGCCAGTAGGACTTAGGAAAGTCTAGAGTGCTGGCCGCCGCAGCGTGCTGGTCCAGTGCGGGATCGAAAGAGGACGTCTAGGAAGGCCAGGAAAAGCCTTTCCCGCAACTCCGCGGACGATCCGGACCCCAGGAGGACAGCTAGTGCCCGGCCAGTAGGACTTAGGAAAGTCTAGAGTGCTGGCCGCCGCAGCGTGCTGGTCCAGTGCGGGATCGAAAGAGGACGTCTAGGAAGGCCAGGAAAAGCCTTTCCCGCAACTCCGCGGACGATCCGGACCCCAGGAGGACAGCTAGTGCCCGGCCAGTAGGACTTAGGAAAGTCCAGAGTGCTGGCCGCCGCAGCGTGCTGGTCCAGTGCGGGATCGCAAGAGGACGTCTAGGAAGGCCAGGAAAAGCCTTTCCCGCAACTCCGCGGACGATCCGGACCCCAGGAGGACAGCTAGTGCCCGGCCAGTAGGACTTAGGAAAGTCCAGAGTGCTGGCCGCCGCAGCGCAGTAGTCCAGTGCGGGATCGCAAGAGGACGTCTAGGAAGGCCAGGAAAAGCCTTTCCCGCAACTCCGCGGACGATCCGGACCCCAGGAGGACAGCTAGTGCCCGGCCAGTAGGACTTAGGAAAGTCTAGAGTACTGGCCGCCGCAGCGCACCGGTCCAGTGCGGGATCACAAGAGGACCTCTGGGAAGGCCAGGGAAAGCCTTTACCAGAGCCCCGCAACCAACCCGGACCCCGGGAAGACACCCGGTGCCCGAGGACTAGGACTCAGTCCCGACACGAAGCCCTTTCTCACGACTAACACTGCAAGGTTCCTGTTCCCTTCTTTCCGCGACCAACCCTGTTTGGCAGTGCGAAAGCACGGCCCCTCTTTCCTAAAAGAGGGAAACATTCCTCCAAAGCACTCCAAGCCCTGTTTCAACCCCCAACCCGAGCGAGGGTGGTTGACGGACGCCCCACCGAGACTCCCGTCCCCTGCCGCGGCCATCTCCATCCGAAACTTGATGATCTCGCCGTTGCTCATCAGGTGACGCGCCGGCACATCCACTAAACACAACCAATTCAAATTAAATTTCATTCATTCAATCAATCCATTAGTATTTATTCTTTATTCATACAATAAGTACATTATCAAAACTATTATTTCTATTCACAAAACATACAATAATTTATTGCACTTGGTGATCAAATAATGGAAAATTAATTCAAATGAATAATTCTGTAACTTGAATTAGTAAATGAATGAATGAAGGAAGATATTGATAATGCACCTCATAAGTCTAGTATCACTATTACTATCAGTAACCCTATTACTATAGCCGGCCGGGTTGGACCAGTGGTAAGAAGTGTTACAAACTTCGGACTGCTAGAACTGCCTGGTTCATGGGTTCGAATCCCGAAGATGGCATGGACGTTTAATCATCTACTCAATTCAACAAAGCACTTTCCATCACCCACGCACAAGCAAAAGCTCATGTGAGCATCATCCGCAATCAAAAAAAGTTAGGATCAAAGCTCTGTAGTGAGGTCCACGTTATAATGGCAGTGAAGAAAGATAGGAGAACAACTGCGATCCTTTTTCTTTTTAATGCTTCCTATAGACGCGGTAGCTGATACAGAAACCTTGATATATTTATGTAATAATAAATTGACTGTTCATTCTCGTTTAAAATAAACAATTATATTTTATTAAGCAAGAAATTATATTTTTCGATAATTTCACAATGAATTAGGTATCACAATTAAAATAAAATATTTTGTTAATTGATTCTACATTGTTAAAATACGATCTGGCAACAGAGCAAAGCGAGAAAGAGATAGCGCTATCCGCTTTGTTGAATAATAGACTAGGATAGCAATACCATTGCTGTCATCATAACGTCACTCCTCAGTATAACCTCACTATAGTAATGTATGATTCCAAGATATCGACAGGTTTCTCCTTAGAACTAGATTCTATCTACAGTATGTTACCCGACGTTAAGCAGGGTCAATCTGTTCAGTAGCAACATTTTTAGTGGAAAATTGGAAATTATGTTTCTAATAGGTATACTTTTTTCAATTTACCGGTAAGTATTTTTCACTTTTCGAAAATCGATTTTGACTATGCCATTATGTCATTCACAATAACAATTCGGCAGAACTACTTGTTAATAATATTAATTTAAACATAAAAAAACAACTAAGCTTCACAAATCTTTGATAAAATTATTAAGAGAATAAATGATTTTGCAAGAACTAGAGAAACAAATAAAGGGAAAGAGGTTTTGAAAATAGATCAGTAGGTTTCCTTGAATGTGGAATATTTATCCTCAATTCTGTAGAATTTGGATTATTTATAATTAATGCCATCAAAATCAAGTCATGTTGGGTTTTGGATAAAAGCACAACATTTGACGCTTTTACTTGAATAGTTTTATTCATATAACTTACAATGAATGATAATGTTTCGAAACTACAATAAAGATATCCAAGTAAAAATCATGATTAGTGTTTTATTTGAAAAATCCATATTCCACAAATATCGGTGGTTTAATTAAGTTTGTAGTGTTAATGTTGATGTTGTGGAGCTTTTCCATAATTGAATAGACTTAGAACGTTGTCAAAATCCCTTTAATTAAATAAAAATTAAAAATTAATATTTTTTCAGGAGCATGCTTTCGTGTGTGCTCACATATCACAGCTGATGATGTGTGAGCACACACGAAAGCATGCTCCTGTAAAAAATATTAATTAAAAATATTTTATTAATAAATATTAATTATAAATAAATATTATAATTAATTTATAAATTAATAAATATTAATTAAAAAATCACATATCACAGCTGATGATGTGTGAGCACACACGAAAGCATGCTCCTGTAAAAAATATTAATTTTAATTTTTATTTAATAAAGTGGATTTTTGACAACGTTTCAGTCTATTCCATTATAGGTGTTTAAATCATCAGAATTAGTATCTATTCCAAAATAAACACATACA
>NC_052506.1:97793527-97832719 GCF_014356525.2 Nilaparvata lugens
AATTTTTCATCAAACTCTGACACCAAGAAATTTTTACACCTTCAAAATAATAGTATTTTTCAAAAATAATTTCCACTATAGACTTCTAGCTCCTCCTGCCCATTACAATTTCAGGTCACCAATAATATACCAAATTCCCCGGTTTAATAATATTTATGGAAAAAGATCTCTGCTCTACATAATACCTTTCCTTTTCAACAAACTACCCGCAAACATAAGAGACTACTCAAAAACGGATGTAATGATCTATGTAATAAACAATCCCAACTTGATTTCAACCAGTGAAATCGAAATGAGAATAAAACACAGTGATAATAGTACTCTAAATTCTGAAATAAACAATAAATATTTATTATCATTATTTGAATAATGATTTTTAATAGGCCTGCGTACAATGAATTTTCTTTTTCATCTTTCAAATAGCCTATTCCGCTGGTTTTAAATTATATATATGTTGTAGAGTCACTGCCGCCAGCCTGAACGACTAATAATTTAGTAATATAATATTGTATAAAATACTTCCTACTTTATTCCTTCTTTTATTCCTTTAAGTTCTTAATCAACTCCTTATTTATCATGCTTATAATAATGTTATTTATTAACTCTATTACTCTTACTTCTGATTATTATGTTCTTTTTTATTTTCCCATTATTATTGTAATTCCTTTTTTTCATTTCTTGTATTCACGACAAATAGCCTAATTTTATTTTATTTGTACTTTATTTTAATTTAAAGTTGTGAAAATTTTGTTTTGATATGGCACCTGCTGAAAAACCCATGGGTTTAGATAGGTGGAATTATGCAAACCGATTTATCTGAAATGCGATTGTTAAAGTTGGTTCCTTGCTGTTTTCCCGTTCTAAGATGAAGTTTACTATTTGGATATATGAACACTATGACTTGACTATCGATAAAAACAAAACTAAAAATTTAGTTCTGGCATTCACTTTTCACTGATACGAAACGTGAATAACTTTTCACATAGAACAAAAATACAAAATTTATGTACAAGAATAAATGTATAGGCCAAATTCCCTATAATATTAAACGACATGGATATTTAGGCAGATTCAGAACGAATTTCCTGGATCTTAAAGCCTCAAGAGCGAGTACATAGCTGTACGAAAGCTAAATCCACACTGACTGGCAAACTATCCAGTGCCTTGAACAATAAATTGATGATTAATGGATATTTTAAAATTATAGAACTCTCCTGCCATCTGGCAGTTAATGAGCGATTGAATACAATTTCAAATGGCCTCAACAATACTATTACATAGCCTACACTTTGTGGGGTCTATGTAAAAATTTAACATGCAAACTATGGAGTGCTGTAGATGTAAGTCAGTTTATAACGAAGTGCACAGTACAGTAAAAAAATTCTCTATCATTCTATATAAAAATTGAGAGATAAGAATGCCAACGGCCTGACTTTGTTCATTTCGGCTCCTGTTTGTTTCTTGAGTTCTGTATGTTTTTGTGTTAGTTGAGTACTAGTTTTGGACTGACTTGTGCTGTGTGTGATCATCTTCAATCATTACAAGTTTCAAATTCTCATCTTGAGTGGTTGCTGTGATCTAATGAAATTCAATTTTGATTATGCCTAAATCTTCTCCAGCAGTACTGAGGAGCAAGCTAATCAAAGTCGCAACTGGCGGCGATGAGGGTTCGGCATTGAGCGATCGCCCATCGTCCACATAATTCTCGTCATCAACCAAGGGGGAGGGGTGGCTGGCTGATAAAGGCATGCTCAAGGAGTTTGTAGCCGAGCTCTTGTCAGATAGCAAGTTCCTTGATAGAACTGTCGACCGTGTTGTGTTGAAGCTGAATGATAATCTTGATTAGCTGTTAAAAGCACGCATCCAAAGTGAGTATGAACCACATTTTCGGCTATGGAGAAAAAATTGATTCATTGGAGGCTGAAATATGCAACATTACAAAGAAGGCAGCATCTTGTACCAAATTGTATGAGCTTAAGTTGGACTCTCAAAAACAATAAAAACGTCGCAATAATGTTCGAATATTTGGCATTCTGGAGGTGAATGGAGAAAATGTCACCGAGATTGTCACCAAGCTGTGTAGAGATAGATTGAAAATCGCGGTGGATGCAGCGCAGATTGACCACTGCCACAGAGTGGGATGTCTTCCCGGTACTGGCGCGACTCAGGCAAGGAGGCAGCTCAAGAGGGTTCTGATGTCACTATAAGAGAGGACCTCACGAGACGACGACATGCTTACTTCCGCGAGGTGGCGGCTAGAGTGGGCATCAGGAATGCGTGGACAATCGAGGGTAGAGTGATGTGACGCGAGGGTGACAGAAATCATTCCAGTGAGCCGTGAGCACTGATTTTTTTTTATCTATTCTGATAAGCATGTCACCTTGGACTAAATAATATTAACTGAGAATTCAAGGAAAATCATTTAAAAGAACAGTTTTTTACCTTATATATATAATTTATTTGTGTATATTGTTAATCATTTCGGTTAATTAATAGTTCCATTATCATTGCAGTTGATAATTATATTCTGCTTTTCCAGTCGATTACCACAGTAAATTTAGTTAATTTTAAAATTTCAATTCGACTGATTGAAGATAATTAATTTTCAACTTTTAAATTACCATTCATCTTTAATTGCCAGGATGGATGAAATCTGAGTCAGTCTTACATTTCCTTCAACAAAACATTGCCATTCAGTCAAATTCATAAATCACTTTGATGACATTGCATGATATGTCTGTTTGTGAATGGAGATTAGCATGTAGATTGTCATGTTGTTGTCCATCACATCCCGTTATCTTGATTACGTCTCTCTTATCTGCTCAGCCTTTGCACAGCCTTAAATATCAGCAACCTTAGCTTTTGAGACATAATATACCAGCATTAATTTTCTTGAGAACGTCAATAACATTAGGTACTAAAACACTATCATTCTATGCTTATTCTATGGATATGGGTACGGTACTGTTAGAATGGAGAAGGAATTTTTCAATGAGAATCATATTATTTGTACCTTTGTTGAGGCTTTTCAGTGTTCAAATTGTTTGAAATTCGGCTATGAACTTGACAAATGTACTTTTTCAACTGAGTGGTCAAAAAATTTAAGAAATTCCAAAGGACAAAATTCATACGAATCTTATTGGAAATTCTTTCTCTTTTCAACCATATCCTTAGAATTGGATTCTGAATAATAGTTTTGTAGGTATTGATGTTCCTCCAAAATATCAAAGGAGCAATAAGAGAAGACAATATGAAAAAATTTACTAGACATTCTCCAATTAAAAACTTCATGTAGAATCTATGGTGTTCGGCTGTTACCCCTTTCTTGGGACATTCTGTGTAATCATTATTCATACATGTTTTAAAATTAAATAATTTTCAATTCATTTTTTTCAGTTTATTGAAGAAAACCCAACAGGAAAACTATATACTGTACGAGGAGCTTGTTCTATGCAATGTTACTTATCCAAAAGTAAGTTAACAAGTACCTATTGAGGTCCACATCATAATGGCAGTATTTTATCTAACAATGGTGTTGCTAACCTATTCTATCATCCTTTCATTGTCTTTGTATCATCTTTCTATAGTGATCAAGGCCCATGTTATAATGGCAGTTATTAACCCTATCCACTCCCTAGTTATCTAATAATTGCGAAGTATTGCTACAACGTGGACTAGCTACAGCTGGGTATGGGTCAGGGTCAGTTGCCTACTGACAGGTGAGATACCAGACCTACACTTCTCCCCCTATCCTGATTCTCTACCCTCTGCTGCTTTTGCGAGACTTTTAATTCAGGGGAAGAGTATTTGCTGGCCGATTCGGCCCTCGGTCTTTGAATACAGGGTGGGTTTCAAAAGAGATTAAGATAACCCTATACAAGGAGACAGATCTGACTATCAGATCCCTACAAATAATTATATTTGTAAAGGTAGTACACAGTCTGAACCAACTGCAAGTTGACGGCAGGCAGGCTGGATCTGCAAGCCCAGAAAGAGGTTTTTTTATGGGGTTCAAGGTAAGAGCTATAGGGTAAAGTTATGATGGATCTATGGAATTGTTAGTGGTATTTAAGATATAGGTAATAGGGTACGGTATAGGGTGTAAGCTATTGAGAATGAGGTACAGGGTCTGAGGTATAGGGTATAGGGTATATGGTACAGAGAATCAATAATAATATTATTATCCTCTACAGCAAATAAATATCTGTTCAATAAACCGCAATCTGAGATTTGCACTCCAGCTCTCAGCAAGCTGGACCCACTAGCTAAATACAGGGTATAATTCCCATACGGGATATTAAGGTTCAGTATTGTGAGAATTTGGGATTGACCTAAGGGTCCTCAATTCGATAAATCGATGGACTCACCCATTTTTTTCAAGCATCGTCCCCGGACAGCAATCCTCTGGTAGAGCATTAATCTTCTGTCTCCAGCCTTCTTTCACACATATTCACTAAACCGTTTATTCACTTCAATTATCCGCACCTTTTATGATTGCGAGTCCTGAGAAGTCTAGGAGAGAGGAGGACAACACAGGCCATTTCCTTCTCAGTTGCCGGGAGAGAGTCCCGTTACTCTAGCAGATAACACCGTAGGCTAATACTTCCCAAAAGTTATGGAGGTGGGGGGTAAGCACCCTCAATTGCAAAAGGGAGAACTCTCAATGTAGAGGACTAATAATGAACATGGAGTAGAGGGATAATTTGAAGAACACCTTCCGAGGAAGGATATAATAATAATTAAAACTATAACTTGAGACAATTACATTTATAATATTACAGTATTGAAATGAATCTTTTTTATATTAAAGCTGCATGAACCAAAGTAATAGCAGGCTGGCATCTTATCTTATCGATATTGCTGCTCGCTACTATCAATTTGAGCTATGCCAGCCCACTTATGAAATGTGATGTCACATAAAAGCCCCAAATTTGCTAGAGGTTGCATCTCAAGGTCTTGCCAATTTCTCACCCATACAGCACATTTCAGCCCTCACATCGGGTCAAGTGCAGCAAGACTAGCCAAGCATCTCCAGCACTACCTGCTATATTTTGATTATGGTATACCCAATGGGAACCATCAACCATCATACAAAATTGATATGAGTCTGGGTCCAAGCCCTTTGACTTTACAAGTGGAATTCTCTCCACAACAATTCCATTATTGGGAAGTGGGCAACAACCCCACTCACCTAAAAAAAAAGAAAAGAAAATCCCAAATAATAATCTGGCCCAGAGGACCAAAGAAGATGCAATACTAAGTTTGCTGGCCCGCCATACACTCCATATCTCCAACATGACAACATCTGTGATGCCACATAAGTTTGCAATAGCAATTCCTACAAACTGAATACAATTAGAGCATTATGTCAAATTTCTGACTCACTTAATTTGTCTTGATTTCTCCAATTTCAATTAAAATTAATTTACAAATGTTATATCTGTGTTTTTATATTCATTCCATAGACAACCTTGTCTTTTCAATTGATTATTTTTCTCTCTTGGATGTGTTCATTTTGTGTCGGCTCTATTCTTTCATTTCTATCTCATGTTTAATCTCTCTAATTTGATCATCTCATTGGCCGCTGTGTTTTCACTCTTTCAACCTGATTCTGTTTATTGGCTGTGTGTATCTTCCAATCTTTTCACTTTCTCATTCTCCTTACAGTGGGGCATGCTGATAATAACAAATAATATACATTTAAATAACATCTAACAGATATAATAATAATCTTAACAATGATACTAATCTAATGCTAATACAATATAATACTGAGTTAGTTTACAATATATCACAGACATTTTTCTTTGGTTAATTTTTATTTTTTATTTTATTTTTTTTTTTGCTTTGTTCTGTTATTTGATTTTATTACTTGATGCTTTGTTCATTTAGTAATTTCCTTCAATGTTTTATTTTTATTCATTTTGTTTTTTGTTTTGTCTGTGTTGATAACATTTTCAGTTTAAATAAATATAAGATCAATGAGTATCATTGTTTATTCATGCAACCATGTGCATTGCATGTTAGTTCAATGTTTGGTGCAGTTATCCAATGCAAAAAATCTGTATAGTTTTAATTGAAATATGGCTTCAAATATTTCGTCTGGCAGACCAGAGGGCTACTCCTAACAGTGGAGTGCACTCAGGTGCTGATAACTGCACTGGCACATGAAAGACATAATATTCTTACATTTAACACAAAATTTATCACATTGTCCTGCTGCACCATCACATAACATTTAAAGAACATAAAAATCAAGAATAGAGTACATTAAATAGGCTCTGCTTCAATTGAGAAAAATATTCTCGAATAGTGAATATTATGATATTCAAGTTCACAAAAATATATCACAATTAATTAGCGTATTATACATTTAAATGGGCAGCAGGAGACACAACACACAACTTGACAATTTTCAAGTTGGTGACACAAAAATATAACATGAATTCGCCTTTGGGATACATTTACATACAGGCTTAAAGTATAATAATATGATAATTAAATATCTGAATAATAATAATAATAATGGTAATATGAGCATAATACAAACAACAAGGAAATTCAGAATACAACTAAATTATTTCTCTACTACTGTGTCCTCCATGTGGGTTGTAGAATGACAATTCTTGAAGCATAGAGATTATCCTAGTGAACAATAACAAGAAATGAAGGGGTGACATGAACATTAATGATGTGATATTTCCTCCAGGATATGAGTCTTGAAGTGGGATGATACCTTCTTCAATTTTTGATCTGATGGAATAGACTGATCCAACTATGTCTCATGCCAATAGGGTTTGATGTTGAGGACATTTGCCCATCCAACCACTTCATTTGTCTGAGGATTCTTTAGATGGACAGTGTTGCATCTGGATACTTTGGTGATAATGTAGGGTCCTATATAGAGATAGAAGAACTTCTTGGTAATTTTCCCAAGGGCATCAGAAGTACGGTGGGATCTTAGCAATACTTCTTGTCCAACTGTGTACTGGTAAGTCCTGAAATGCTTGTCATGTTGCTTTTTCCGTTGGCTTGCTGCCTTTTCCAGATTCTGCCTGACAAGCTGTATGATGGGTATGACCATCTCTTGATGTCCAGTTGGAATCAATTAGATCTCGTAGAAGTTTGTGCTCTTGGTGCCAAAGACGACCTCATGTGGTGTAGCCCCTGTAGTTTCATTGTAAGAATGGTTCAAACACATTCCAAGGAAAGGAAAACCCAATTCTCACCCAATGTTGATGTGCATCCTGGCAGTATACTCTCATGAACCTTGATATTTCAGCCATACTCCTCTCCACAGGATTTCTGCTGGAACTGTAACTGGAGGTGTAGGAAAGCAGAATGTTTTCACCATGTAAGATGTCTTGCCACTTCTTGCTGCAGAAGTAGGTGGCATTGTCAGAAAGTATACGAAGAGGTCTACCAACTTGAGGTATCCACTGCTGAGTGATACAGTGTGCCAACCTTTCTCCTGTTATCTTTCCAATGGCAAACAGTTGGGTATATTTTGAAAATACATCCTTGACAGCAAAAACGAATCTTTTTTGCCCATATCCTTGAGGTAGTGGTCCATACATATCTGTAGATAGTAGGTCCAGTGGTTTGTCCGGTATGATTGGTAGCATCTTGCCTCTTATCAGAAAGTGATCATGTTTGGTGCGTTGACAGATGTCACAAGCAGTTGTGATGTGACTGACGTGTCTATGCATTCCTTTGAACGTGCATAGCTCCTTTAGGGCTCTGTAGATTCGTTTAGCTCCAAAGTGGCCTAAGCGCTCATGCATTTCTCTGATTGTTGGCACTATCAGTTGCTCCGGGATAGCTATCCTCCAGCAATATGAATCAGGCCGGGATCGATGGAAAAGTATATCCTGATATAATGTATACTGTTCCAGATACTCTTTGTCAAGTGTGGCTGGAGTGTTGGAGAGTAACTGCTCCCTGATGACTCTCAACCAGTCATCCCCTTTCTGTGACTCAACCATGTTGTTTATCGTTAACAGCTGGCTGGGGTCCTTTGGTTTGATACCCTCTGGAAATGGAACTGGGGTAGCATTGTCCACAGCATGACATGCAAATGTCTGTTCTTCAGTGTGGGTGGCATCTACTTCACGGGACAGGAAGTCTGCTGTGCAGTTTTGCTTGCCAGGGAGATGCATCATCTGGATGTCAAATTCTTGGAGAGCAAGAAACCAGCGTGATATCCAGTTATTGGTCAGCTTGGCAGTCTTCAAGAATGTGAGTGCACGGTGGTCAGTGTTCACATAGATCTTGTGTCCTAGGAGTAGGGTTCTATATTTCAAACATACCTGAATGATGCTGAGGAGTTCTTTTTCAGTGACAGAGTATCGCCGTTTTGCAGGGTTTAATGTCTTACTAAAAAAGGCCACCACACCTTTCTCTCCATTCTCATCCAACTGGAAGATTTCAGATCCTATTGCATGGTGTGAAGCATCCGCATTTATGTAGAATGGCTTAGAAAGGTCAGGATGCTTGAGCATAACATCATCAAGGAAATGCTTTTTGATATCTTGGAAAACCTTCTCTTCTTTTTCTCCCCATCTCCATGGTTTATTTGTGGATAAGACATGTTCCAATTGTCCTGTGTAGGAGGATAGGTGTGGACTAAATCTGCAATAGAATTGCAGAAAACCAAGAAACTTCTGTAGTTGTCTTCTACCAGTGGGAGAGGGAAAGTCTTCTATGGCTTTGAGTTTGTCTTGGTCCTGCTTAATGCCATCAGCTGAAACAATATGCCCTAGATACTTCACTTGTTGTCTGAAGTGTCTGCATTTGGAAGGCCTAAGTTTCAATCCACATTCTCAGAGTCGGGCAAAAAAAGAGGTCAAGATGATGGCAATGTTCCAGACGTGAAACAGAAGAGATAATTCCATCATCCACATACAATGTACAAAAATCAGAGGTGTATTCTCCAACAGCTTGACGCAAACACTTGATAAATAAAGCCATTGCGTTTCTAACTCCAAAAGCAAGCCTGGTGAAACGTAGATTCCTGCCATTATAAACAAATGACAAATAATCCCTGGATGCTTCAGATACTTCAAGCTGCCAGTATCCGCTACTCAGATCAATGGTAAAGTATACCTTTTTCTCATGGAAGGTCTGCAGAACTTTATCAATAGGTGTTGGACTTCCACGGTCATTCTTTAGTATAAGATTCAGGGCTCTAGCATCCAGACAAAGCCTCACACTTCCATCTTTCCTACCAACACAAACCAGAGGTAAGCTGTATTGAGCTGATGATGGCTCAATTATTCCGAGATCTTCCATCTGCTGAATCTCTTTATCGGCAGCCAATCGGCGAGCAAATGGAATAGGGTAAGACTTGTGAAAATATGTGTTATGTGGTTGAACCTCCAAGTGACAGGTGGAATGTGCTGCGCGACCTGGTAGTTCTGAAAATACTTCCCGGTTATCTTCCAACATTCTCACTATCCTCAGGATCTCCTTTTCATCCCAGGGCTGTGACTCAATTCCATCCAGTATTTCTTGGAAATATTTATCAGTGTTATCTATCACGCTTCGAGAGGAAAACCGTTTTTAGGGGAAGATCATTTTTTTCAAAATTGCCAAACGATTTGAAAATTTTAGAAGATGTTGAAAGGTTTGGTATTGAGTTAAAGGAATATTTGGTAAGATTATCCCTGTACTCGTTACAGGTGTTTTTATAATATTTTATGTGTATGACATTTGTTTGTAACTAGTATTTAGGCTATATTCCTTAGTATTCTGTAACACTATTCATATGTATTTCTACATGTTTATGAATAAAGATTTTTCCAATTCAATTCAATTCTTCCTCGTATTTGTTTCCTTGGTAATTCTACAATGTATCTACCAGTATTCAGACGACAAACAGTTGATTTGTATATCTCCTCACAAGCCATTCCACTTTCCAATAACTTTTTTGTCCTAGGTGGCTCTTCTACGACCCAAAATCGCTTCACCAACTCTTCTAAATTAGAATTGGAATACATGCACAGATTATTTGAGATAGTAGAACTCTCCTCTGATACCTTACCCATCAGGCAGTAGCCCCATACAGTTCCTAGGGCAGATGATGTACCTGCTGGACCAATCACCTTTCTTCCAGTCAGAATGAAGGGGAAGTATTCAGCACCCAATAAAATATCAACCTCCTCTGAAAGGAAAAATTCAGAATCTGCTAGCTCCAGTCCTTCAATATGTGCCCAGTATGCATTTTTTATCTGATTTGTAGCTGCTATTTTGTTGACTCCCGACGCGGTAATTTTTAATGAAGGGGAGTTCGGTATTTCAAATTCACAGTTAGTAATTTCATCTGTCACTTCCAGTTTAGTATCAGATAATCCATAGATTGGCAAACTATGTGTTTTCTGTACCACTAAACCCAGTTTTTCCATGCATCGCCTTGTACTATCACTAATAATACTAATAATACCTATAATACTGATGCTTGCACTATCTAATAGTACTTTGACCTTATGATAATGGCCTTGATTACCTCGAACTCCCAATTTAACAGTTGGTAACAATACTAAGGAACTATTCACATTCGAAAATACTTTCTTAGCTGAGTCAGTAACAAATTAATGTTTGATGGCTTTGATCAGCAATGTCGTGCACATCTACCCTGCTCATTTGTTTTTTTACCGGCCAATGTGTTGGTGTTTTCAACAGGCGGCTGTCTCGGCTCTAAATGGAGGAGCGAATGATGATGTGAATCACAGTGACTGCACGGCTTCCTTCTTCTACAATCTCTAATAAAGTGCCCTGCCAATAAACAGCATATACATAGTTTCCATTCTTTTACATGTTTCAATCTATCAGACGGTTTGAGATTCAAGAACACTTTACAATTTTCCAGTTCATGAGAATTATTACATTCAATACATTTCAGCTTGTCCGATTTCGATTTAACAATCATAGCTGGAGCTTTGTAATTTCCCATAGTGGGTTTCGATTTCCCAAACTGCTTACATGAGGAGGCTTCTGACGATGTAAATGACCCCAATAAATCAGTGGATTTGGTAGCCTCTAAAATAACAGCTTCATCATTCAAAAATATCTGGAAGTTATTCAAATCGGATACTGTTCCATTTCTTAGCAGTCTCTGCCACTTCTCTCTCAATTCTTCAGTCAGTTTTTTTCGTGAGACAAATAATAATGAAATCGACCAGTCATTAACTGAATGACCAATTGGTTTTAGTGCTGCAATAGACTCAGCTAAATGAGTGATGAATTTTCGTAGCGAGTCTGGTTGCTTATTAATTGCTGGCATATCAAAAATTGCTTGCAAGTATGCGTCAGTCAGCTTGTAAGAGTCATTATAGCGATTCAATAATATTTTCCATGCCTCAGCATAATGATCACTTGTCAATGGGACTACAGAAATGACTGACAGTGCATCGCCTCTCAGTACAGACTGAAGATACATCTGTTTTCTGCATGTCAGCAATTTGACCATTATTATGAATCGTGGCCTCGAATAAATCTTTAAATTGACTCCAAATTTTCAAATCGCAGTCGAAAGTCATTAAAGGAAGCTTAGGTAGGGCAACTGACGAGATTTTTCCAGTTGTAGGTGAAGAAGCTACATTGGAAGAACTAATATTCAAATTTGTTTGAGTGGATGGTAAGGTTTTGAGAATAGCCTTGACATTGAAAAAAAAATCATCAAATTGGCTCATCAAATTTCCAAGCTCAGTTGTTTCCAATCAAGGATTTTGTTTTTTATAGTAGCTCTGCATCTTATCTATTATATCATTGAACTCCACCTGGTGGTGATCGATATGCTCACCCATAACATTCAATAGATTCTTCATTTTTTTTATTTTTTGGATCCTTTTCGACAGCTTCAGCAATTTCATTAATCCGTTTTATCCTACGGATTAATGCATCTCTTTGAAACGTCAAGTCTTCGATAACACCCTTAGTGAGGCATTAACAGTGAGCGCTCATCGAGAGAGAGAGAGTAAGACAAAGAGCCAAACAAGAATAAGAGGGAAAACACGAGAGCAGGGGACACAATGAAGTAGTGTAATGAACAATGGCTAGCTTATCTGATCATACAAGCCAAGCCAGCATTTCAACTTATGCTCGGTAGAAATGATCAGTTACGAGGCTAATAATACCGTATCAATACTCTTGGAACAAACAATATCTGCTATTAATAACGAAGTAACGACAATAATCAATGCAAATAACTGCAAGTATCTTTTGAAAAAAGTAACAGGTCCAGTTACTGTTACAGCTAGACGACGACGTATAAGTCTTTCTCTACTTATCGACACGAACTTGCCAGTCAAGCCTTGTGGCGCCAATGCAACAATCTTATGCGATAAAACTACGACCCAATTATTTACGAAAATATTACTTGTTCTACTCAATTTCCAACTCAAATTGAGCCCAAATTTCTCAAGAATTACACAAATTAAGCGTGTATTCATCTACGACGACAAAAACAAGCCATATACACAGAAAAACCAAGAATAAAATAGGCATAAAAAACAACAAACCTATTAGACAATATTTCAAACATATGTCCTATTCAAATTCGATTAACAAATCAATCCCAGACGGTTGGACCACATTTATTCGACAGAGGCTGGCTCAAACAGCACTCTGGTTTGTGGACTGTATCAATTACATCAAGAACATTTTGGGGTTGTCTGGCGTTGGGTAGCAAGTTGAACAATTCAAAGTGGCTAAGTGCACAATAACATAGGCCTACCTAAATGTCCAAATCCTCCTTGCTTCCAGGATCCCGGGTCCAGATCACAATAGGAGACAAGACGACACTGGTAATAAATCAAAATGAATCAACAGATCACTTTGCAAAAATCGACATTACGAGAAGTGAGTTGTTCGATTGGCTTGCAAACGGCAACTGTCCACAATTATGCTATGCACATCACCCTTCGATTTTCCCCCTCCACCACACAACACCAGACAACAAAGAGGAACATTGATAATTTCGTCCAAACAAGGGGGTATAGGTTGGATATGATCTGTTAGGTAAGTTTGTTTAGCTAAGGTAGGTTGAGTAGGGTAGCTTAGGAAGGGTATGTCAGGTTAGATAGATGGATAGATAGATAGGCTGCCTCTCTTTTAACCTGGAGGGCGAAGTTAGGGTGCAGCCGGCATTCTCTCCCACTCAACCCCCCTTTACAATTTTAGTGTAAAAGGAGCGATTTCATCAGTTAAAAATTTGATGGGGGCATGACACCCTCTGAGATTGATAATTTGCAGGCTTCATATTTATTCCAATAGTTGCAACTTCATATGAAGACAATTGGATGGAAACCTTATGCAAAAACCATCCACCTAGTTTTCTCAAAAAAGTGAGTTCTTCATAATTGGTTTTATTTGCAAAAATGGACCCTGGCGCCCTCCTTTTTGAATTTTTTCCACCCTAGCCTGTGCAGGATCAAGTTTTTCCAGATTCTGGATCCAATTGTTATGACTTTGAAAATTCTGTAGATTCAAATTTTTCAAATTCCAAATACTGGGACCTCCCAATTCTCCCAATCTACATTTTGAATTAGAATATAGGAACAGTTTTTGACCTGTGTGCGAGAGTGTTTGTGATTATTGTAATACAACAATATAAAAAATGAAAGAATTGGCTCATAAATGTAGGGGATAGGAAATTCACAAATAAGAATAACTACTTTCCTGTCACATCGATGTGACATTTTCGGATACTGGCAGCATATAATACTGGCCCCAATGAACAACTCAAATTCCCACACTCTGCAGCATCCCATCACGAGAAATACAGTTCTGTTGGGAGACTTCAATACCACATCTACATGCTAGTGATATTCTCGAACTTCCACAGTAGGCAGTAGGCTATGTTAGAAGCAGTTATTATGATGGATCCCCCCTCACCATTGTGGACACTGCACCAGCTTTCCTCTCTTTCTCATGTCATATAGCTTAAGTCGTCCTGATCTAATTCTGCCTCATGCAAATATATATAACTGCTGTCACCATCAGTTGGCTGTATTGCAAATGTCAAAAGCATGCCCAAAACCAAGGTACCAAAGAGAAAGGCTGTGTCCAAATGGAACTTTAAAAAGTCTAATGGCAAGATTCTGCTGCAGAAACAGCCAGTGGTTGGCCATCGACCTAGTGGTTGGCAAACTCAGCATACTTCCCAGAAAAATAACAAACGCTATCATAACTGCCGATAAACAGCCATCTTCAAGTACTCCTTGACAAGAATGGTGTTATTGAGCATGAAGAAGCTGGTTTTAGAAAGCATAGATCAACAACATATCAGGTTATCAAGCTCACGCTATCCATCATGGACGGATTTCATCGCAAAATGTCATCTTTGGCATGCTTTTTGGACTTTCAGAGAGCAGACCAGTAAGCCGGAAAATCCTTATAAACAAATTGATGGATGAAAATAATTCTGGCAACATGCTTCGGTGGCTCAATGACTTTTTGCCACAGAGATTTGTGAGGGTGAGTTATGATGACTCAACAGAGGAGAGGACCCCCACAAGGTGCTGTATTCAGCTGTGTGCTTTTCAACATAATGATTATGACCTCATATGTGAGTTGAAGAATAAAAGTGCCAGGGATACAGGTTTTCTGTTATGGTGATGATCTAACATTATGGACAACAAGCAGCAGTGTGTCAGAACTGGAGAAAGCTGTCAATAGGGCCCTTTGCCGCCTTCATGCTTGGTGCAGAAATAATGACATGATGATTAATCAGGAGAAAACAACATGTCAACAAGTCTACTCCGTCAACAAAGCAGCACACCGTGAATGTGAGTTATAATTCTAACCCAGTTAAGACATTACATGACACTGGTTACCTCGGAATGATACTGAATGGCAAGCTAGAACTGGTCCCAACATATAGAATCAGTTGCCCAGAAAGCAAATAAAAGGCTTTGCATTTTGATACGTCTAATAGGTACTAAATGGGAAGTACACAAAGTACACAAGACACTTTGATAACCTACGTCCGTCCAGTCATGGAATATGTCAGCAAAGCATAATTGCAACAGCAAGTGAAACAGCAAATAGAAAGCTTTCTTGTGTGCAAAATAATGCCCTCCAGAATAGCATGTGGCACAGGTACATTGACATCAATAGTAACATAAGAGAGTTAAAACTCAAATTAAGTCACTAGAATCTCGTAGAAACATGGCTGTAATAAAGTTCTTAGACAGGTCTGTGCCGTGCTATAAATTCAGAAGGTTAATTTAGAATTTGGAAGCATTCACAATATAACTTCAATAGAAAGGGTGATTGTTGAACATTACTTAGTGCTAGAGTACAGGAGTCCAGAAATGACAACCAGACACAACGAAATAGAGAGAAGATATTGAATATATTGTCGCCCTTATTAAAATTCAACAGTGAACAAGAAACAAGAAAAATAAGTTACATGATGAAAACCGAAAATGGATTCAACTATTCAGATAGTAACGTCAGATAAAGATGAACAGCATTACTTTCCTTGCTTTACTTCGTAAAATTTCAAGATTAAATCATATAGAAGCTTGAAGGATACTAATTTATGAGAGCAGAATATTGGAAATAATCAAAGATATTTCTCGAAAGTTAATCATACACAACAATAATAATATCTAAAGACAAAGAGATCGAAATATAGTTTCAGGAAGCACTTAGAGTGAATATATTTAATTGGATAAATATTATTAATCCCAGAGAAAGAAAACTACAAAGACAAAGAATCACTAAAGGGTTATATTACCGAAAGTTTAAATAGCAATATTATTCAAAGAATATGTGACATCAAAAAAAATTAATTAAAAGTTTACTTCTGTGAATAATAGGGTCCTTGAGACTTCAGTTGATCTTTTCCAATTCTAAGATGGAAATATCATTTTAAAAACATTTTTCAATAATGGACTTTAACCATGATTATCCTATACTAGTTCAACTCTAAGTATTTTTGTAGACCTCAGAATGTTTCATATTTAGTATAATTATTATTTAATGTAAGCTTAAAAGAAGCTAATTCATGGAATGTAATTCTGCCACCAGCACTCAACCGGTTTGATTAAATATTGTTGGGTGCTCAGTAACCCTTTTTAAGCCCCCTGCACACTCCAAGACCAGACTTTGGACGGTTTGAGTCCTAGGTATAGTCTTGTGGGCCAGGTTGAATTGTCTGCATTAATATTGAAAATCCTGCGGGCAGCGAGCTTCATATGGTAATAAGGTTTCTGACTGCAAAAATACTGTACTATCAGCAGATTCATGAAGTGTATGATGACAACATTATTACTGGAGATGGAGTGCCTCAGTGGGTCATAAGATTTAAAAATGGTCGAACCAATGTATAGCCGAAGATGGAAGTGGGAGACCCAGTATAGTGACTGCAAAACTTGTCAAAACTGTTGATGCTGAAGTCCGTGAAAATCAAAAGGTCAAAATAATGGAACTTTTTTTTAGTTTTGCACAAATTTCGCAAAGTTCAGACTGCCTATGTAGCGTTTTAATGAAGACACATAACTGCAAGAAGAGGTAACAAATTGGTTGAAGGCACAGGTGGCCAGATTTTCCAATAAAGGAATTTCCAAGCTTATACAAGCTCTATGATGGATGTCTTAATTTGAATGGTGACTTTGTATAAAAGTAGTACTTGAGTGTGACTTCCATCAATATAAAATAAAAATTGTATCCTATTTGTTCATTCTTTATTCCAAAACGTTATCTACTTTCTGGATAGCCCTTGTATTTATCAATTTCATTATTATTTCTCTTAATCCTAACATCTTCATGCTATCCTCAGCCCCCCTCTGGTCCACCGTTTAATGCAGTCTTATTCTACTCCTATATTATTCCTCAACCATCCACAATCCCCCACATTTTGGTGACTGGGCCAAATTATTTGATGATTATTTTTTATTCTATTGAAAATACTTACATCCAATTGCTGGTTCCCATTTAAGCTATCAGTTTGTTCAACGTTCGAACACATTTTTTTCCTCTTCCTCTTCTTCTTTTTCTTCTTCTTCTCCTTTTCTTTCTTATTCATCTTCTTCAACTTCTTCATCTTATTTTACTTTTTTTGCTCCCTTTTTCTTATTCTTTTTCCCTTTATCGTCCTTCTCTTCTTCTATTTTCTTCTTCAACTTCTTCTTCTTCTCCTTCTTCTCCTTCTTCTTCTTCTTCTTCTTCTTCTTCTTCTCCTTCTTCTTCCTCTTCTGCTTCTTTTTCTAGATTTATTTTTTTCCCTCTTCATCACACTCTCTCTCTCTCTCTCTCTTACGGCAGTAGAGGAAATCAATGATGAATTAGTACATTTACTCGATTGGGCTGGTAATAATGGGCTTAAGGTGAACGAGACAAAGTCAAAATCGATCGTGGTTTGTTATTTGAGACTACTGAGTACACTTGACTTGTCAGATGGACCATATATTTTCAATCAATGGCGTACAACTAGAGTACAGCTCAGATGTGAAAAACGGGACTCACTATGACTAAGACCTTGGACTGGAGAAACCATGTGACGTTGACATGCAATAGGGTGATTGCTGGGATCAAGATGTTGGAGAAGATTTCTGACATTATTCCTTTTTCAACAAAGCTTATGTTGGTTACCTTGATTCTCCCGGTTTTCAACTATTGCGACATTGTAACTACTGACATGACTGTTCAACTACTACAGAGGATGCAGCGTGTGCATAACTACTGTGTCCGCTTCATTGTCAACCTCAGACGTGACGACCATGTGACTGAATACTTTGACCGTCTTGGACTCATGAAGCTACATGAATGTAGGTCATTTCATGTGGTTCTCTTTCTGCATGAAGTGTTGAAAGCTCAGACACCCAAGTACAGAGCTGAAGACTTTCACTTCTTGTTTGACATTGGTCAGGGTGGTACCCGGCATGGTTCCCATTTACTGGCTGTCCCAATTCATAGGACAGTCATGTTCAACAAGTCCTTTCTTGTGACGGCTTGTTGATTGTGGAACACATTGCCTGCTGAGCTGAGGCGAATTGAGGAGCCTCATCAGTTTGGCGCAGCTGTTTTCAGGTGGATCAGGGGTGGTGTGGGTGGCTGGACCTAGCACTTGGTTCATTGGCCAGTTTTTCTCTCTTTTTTCTTTTTCTCAAAACAATTCAATATTTTTTATTTCTCTTTCTTCCTCTTCTTCTTCTTATTTTTCTTCTTCTTCTTCTTCTCTTTTTTCCTACATCTACTTCTTCTTTTGTTACATTGTATTATTTTTCAGTTTTCATTCTTCAATTTCTATTCATATCTTAATTATAATTTAGGTTTCGTTATTATTTCTTCCTCCATTGATTATTATTATTCTTTTATTTCAATAATATTCATCCACCTTGTTTCTAATTGTATATATACTGTATTTCTGAATTTGATTCGTTTAATCTAGTGATTATTTAGCATTGTATTGGAGGGTTGAGTGTAAGAGAGGGCCGGCTGCGCCCTAACTCCGCCCTCCCAGGTAAAATAAAGGCAGCTATTCTATTATATTTTCTCTCTTTCCTTTTCTCTATTCCTTTCTCTTCCTCTGTTTCTTTTACTTTCTCAATATCTTTCTCTTTCTCCATTTCTTTTCCTTTCTCAATCTCATTCTTTTTCTCTTCTCTTTTTCTTTCTCATTTTAGTTTTCTTGTTGTCTCTCTCTTTTATCATTCTCTCTCTTTCTTGTTCTTTCTCTTTCTCTCTCTTTCTTGTTTTTCTCTTATTTCCTTTCTCTAGTATCGATTGTGCAGTTGTAGCGAGCAGACATAGTTTTTGTTTTAGTGAGAATAGTTGAAATATTGTATGAATTAGTTAAAGTGCTGAGTTAAGTGTTTTTATTGTTGTGCGCGAGTTCAGTGCCCTGCGCCGAAAAATCAGTTCAGTGGTGAATTATCATCTGATCCGGCTGAGGAATGAGAGGAATGTGAGAAATGTCGACTCCCAAAAGATTGCTGACCTTCCTCGTGCCAGAGTTTGAAGAGAAGGAGGAAACAGATGGCGACACGATGAGTCAACTTACACTGGCTAAGAGCGTTGATCCAGCGTCAATGACAACAGTTTCCCGGAATCGTTTCTCAAAATGGACCAACTAAAAACTGCAATAGAGCAGTTTTTGTACAACACATGGAAAGAAGTCACTTGTCAACAGAGTGAAGAGATAGAAAGAATAAGCTGGGAAAGAAGTTGGAGACTGTTGGAGATCAATCAGCTGAAAGAGATGTTTTCATCAGCATCTTCAACGACACATAAGCTCCAATCATAAGCTTCAAATAAAATGCAATCAGCATCGTCAATAAGTAGCAATAAAAGTTTTTCATCACCAAATAAGTTGGAAGAAGAGAAAATAGTGGCATCAGAGACTACATGGATCCTGCCTGAACAAAAGAAGAGGAGAATCCGTGACTCACCAGAAAAAATAAGGCCTGCAACTGAGTCTACAAGTATGGAACCGACAGAAAAGAAAAACAAGCCTTCACCAGTCATATTAAGCAATGTTCAAGAGTATTCTAAAATTAAAGAGGCATTGAAATCGGAAAATCTTAATTTCAGTGCCAACATGATGAACAACAACCAGCTAAAATTGAATGTTGAAACTGAACAAGGATACGGAGATTAAACTAAGATGTTAAATGGAGCTAAATATGAATGGCACACTTATGAAAACAAACAAACTAGTCCAATTCGTGTAATGAATAAAGAGCTTCATCCATCATGCAATCCAGAGGAACGAACTTATAAAGAACAATCTTCTAAGCAGAGGCTTTCAAATAATCAGTGCTGTCAACAAAATGAAGAAAGTGAAGAAGGATGGAAAAGAACACATTATCAGACTTCCAATGTACATGTTAAAATTCAAGAATATTGAAGATACAAAAATTTATATGAAATTAATCATATTTGCTATATGAAAGTGAAAATGAAACAATTAGAAGCAATAAAATGATTCCGCAGTGTGAACGTTGTCAGCAGTTTGGTCATACTCAGGCATACTGTCAACATGAACCTGTGCGTGTCAAGTGTGCTGGAAAATACAGGACTATTTCATGTATCAAGGCTGAAGAAACCCCAGTCAAATGTTTCAATTGTGCTGAGGCTCACCCAGCTAACTACAGAGGCTGTCTCATCGCTAAAGAACTTCAGAGAAGAAGAACCAACCGAAAAAGACAACATAGTTAAAAGAAGAGAAACTTCACTTCAAGAATGTACACTGGAGAAATATCCTATCCTCAAGTAACAAAACCCACTCCAAGCCTACAACAGGAGAGTCAACCAAAGCAGCAGCAACAACAACAACAACAGCCAGTTGATGTTAATAAGGCTTTGCAGGACATTTTAAACAGTTTAAACATTCTTTCTGGATGACTTGACAACTTGGAAGGGAAGAGTAAGAGTATCGAGAAGAAAACTGAAAAATGAATATTGCAAGCCAAAAAGATATTAGGATTGCTACCTGGAATGCCAATGTAATAAATAATATCAATAATAATAGAAAACAAGAAATAGAAATATTTCAAAAGACCCGAAATATAGATGTGTGCCTTATCTCTGAAACCCATTCAACTGAGCAGACTCAGTTCAAAATCAATGGATATAATGTTCACAAAACTATTCATCCTCGAAATTGAGCAATAGATGGGAGTGCTGTAATAGTGAAGGAGAGTATCAAACACTATGAAGACTTCAGTATTCAAAGTGATGAAATGCAATCAACTGTAGTTGGAATAGAGTCAATTAACCAGAAAATACTTGTTGGAGCTGCATATTTTCCACCACGTTACAATTTAAAGAAAAATGATCATACAAATATTCTCTATCAGCTTGTAGATAGATTCATAGTGAGTGGAGATTTCAATGCCAAGCATAAGGATTGGAGTTCAAGACTCACAACTAACAAAGGAAAAGAGCTCAGAGAGGCTATACAGGAGCTGGACTGCGAATTCCATTCAACAGGGACACCTACTTATTGGCCAACACATATGAATAAAACTCCAGATATTCTAGATTCCTTCATAACAAAGAGAATATCCAGAGTTTTATAGACATTGGAGAGAGCTTTGACCTGGATTCTGATCATTCAGCTGTAATTCTCACACTCAGTAAACGAATTATAAAGAAAGAAGACAGACCAATGTTAGTAAAAAGAACAAACAGATTGAGAAGTTTTTAAAGTGGATTTGGAGAATGAAATCAACTTGAATATTCCACTTAGAACAGCTGAGCAGTTAGATGGAGCCGCAGAAAATTTCATGTGGCAAATCCAAAAACAGCCTGAGAAAACAATAGACACTACACCAGGAAAAGGATGCAATTACTCACTGGAGATTCGACAACTTGTTTTAGAAAAACAAAGGGCAAGAAGAAGATGGCAACAAACTCGTGATCTTACTGACAAAAATATCTTGAATAACAAGACACAACGATTGAGAAGAGAGATAAGGAAAGTAACTGAGGAATCCATCAATTACCTCCAAAATTTGACAGCTGATGCCAGTACAGATTAATCAGTACAGAAATTGCTAATGAAGAGATTGGCTCCCATCATGAGTAGCAGGAATCTGATACCAGCCCATCAATTTGGTTTCAGGCAGAAGCACTCAACCCTGGACCAAGTACATAGAATCACTAACATAATAGAGAATTCATTAGAGGAAAAATGTATATGCTCAGCAATCTTCCTTGATGTGGCACAGGCATTTAAGAAAGTGTGACATGAAGAACTTCATAAAATTCTTCCAACTCAACTTGTACAACTTTTAATATCATACATCACCAACAGATTGTTCAGAGTGAAACAAGGTGACAACGTCTCTGAATTGAAGGAAATAAGAGATGGAGTTCCACAAGGTAGTGTTCTTGGACCAGTTCTTTATGTGCTGTACACAAGCGATCTTCCTGAATTGGATGCAGTGACGATTGCTACTTTTGCTGATGATACTGCAATACTGGCAGAAGGGGAAGAAGCAATACAAGAAGCAGCCACAAAACTACAGGATGCTAGCAACAAATTCAGTGACTGGACCAAAAAATGGAGAATTCGATTGAATGAGATGAAGTCCATTCATATCAACTTCACAAACAAAAATATCAATGATCTGACTTGTATAAATCTGAATGGGAATGTAGTACCACACAGCTTAGTGACAAGCTGTCACAAGGTGGATCACCTTGGAATGACTCTTGACGACAAGGTGAAATGGAAAGATCATATCAAGGTGAAAAGGAGCGAGCTGGGACTCAAATACAGTAAAATGTATCGGCTGTTGGGCAGACAATCACAATTCTCATCAGACAACAAAATATTGATTTTTATAAACAAATTCTGAAACCTGTCTGGACATATGGAATTCAGCTTTGGGGCTGCTCTAGAACATCTAGCATCAATCAGATTCAAACATTCCAAAACAAAGTACTGCGGAACATGGTGAATGCGCCCTGGTACAATCATGAGGAACAGCGATTTGCACCGAGATCTGCACATCCCCTATGTGACCAGTGAAATAAGATGATTGACAGCCCATCATGAGTCACGTCTTCATTAACACGACAACACCGAAGTCATCCAACTACTAAACAGCACTGAACTCACAAGGAGATTGAAGAGAGCAAAGCTCTTCGAGTTGGTGTAGTGCTAGTGAAGTGGAAAAAGTATATTAAATATAAGTGTAGTGGAAGAGAGGAGGCACAAGGGAGGCTTTGTTTGGTCTGCAGGTTTTGTTTCAGAGATGCAGAGATGTAGGTTGTAATGTCTTTGCATGTCTAATTGATTATAAAAAAGCGTTTGACCGTGTTAGACATGAGCAAATGATGGATATAATGAAGAAAACTGGCATTGATGGAAAATACCTGAGAATAATAGCTAGCTTGTACTGGAATCAGTCTGCGGTCCTCAGAGTGGATAGAGAGCATACAGATCCGGTGAAGATCCTGCGTGGTGTGAGGCAGGGTTGCATCTTATCACCAATTGATGAATTGTTCAGAAAAGTTAGTGACGGCCTTGCAGTAATATGTGAAGCGAGTGAGTAATCATTGGAATTTGAATAATTCAGTAATAGACTTCTGTTTCTAACCTACTTGACAGTGCAAGAGAATCACTATTAGAATACACCTTTTTGAGCTTGATGAACTTTGAACCACCTACAGTGAACCCAACAAATATAAATTCACCCCTACAAAAACTTAAACCAATAATCAACCTAGTGTGAATAAATATATAAGAAGGAATACTCATCAACGTCGCTGTTCTCCGTATCAATTTCTTCTTCATCTGTTGCTCAATTGATGCGATTGACTGTGTGCTGTACATCTACGGAGCTATCCTTTGTGCTATTAGTTGGATCATCACTCACACTATCTCTCTCATTCAATCTTCTTGCTCTCAAGTAGTCGCAAGCGGTCTGCGGTATTCAACTTCATAGTATATTCCTCATCTTGATTTGACACCAGGACGATAAGCGCCGGCTGACGTAACTGCTAGCAAAATAGTAGCGTTCCCCGGTTGCTATGACAACGCTGACCTTCGGCAGTGGACACCTGTTATCTTATTAGTGAACTTTCTCTATCCGGTGTTTGCATTTTTTAGAGAAAACAATGAAGACTCGATGAATGCGCGAAAATTTTATTCATGCTCAATTGGAGCTCGACAGCTTGAATGAAGACCTAATCAATGCAGACGTCGTTGAGTTGGCAGTTGATGTTAGGGAAACACTCTCTATGGTCGCCGAGAAATATTCCAACTACGCTATAATTGACTTGATCCCATAAGTAACTGGGGTCTTAAACAAATTGGACATTTCACTTTTGGACAACTGCGAATAAGGAAACAATCTGTTTGAGCTCTCAGAGGAAAATAGGCAGCTGTCCAAACTCTTGGGTGATGAGAGGAATAGGAGGAAGGAAAGCTTTGAAGATTCATTGATCAATGAAGGGAAAGCAGACGAGGAAATAAATTTTCTTAAATCACGAATTGTGAATGTAGAAGCATCTAAACGCAGTTTGAGTGAAGAGTTGAAAAAATAAAAATGCAATTATAAACATTTTTCAAACTGAGCAAAATAGTTTTCATGATAGAGGAGATATTAATTTGGAGAAAGATTCAATTGAAGCAAAGGACTTTATCAAGTCAAAAAATGTTATGAAGGCTGAGAATAGACAGAGAGAGAGAGACAGTTAAACTTTTGAGACTAAGAATACATTTTCGGTTCTCTATTTCTACACGTCGCCACATAGATTTGAGTTAACAGCTGAGATTCACCAACCCCGCTTAACTCGAATTGAATCAACTCACCTGAAGCATCATGAGAATGTAATCCCCAAGAAGAGACAGAGAGTTACGTTTCTAACAGATAGTCAGGGGAAACAGTTCTGTAACTATATGAGAGATCTTGGTGAAGATTTTAAAGTCTTCATTTCCACGAAATCTGGTGCCAAGTTGAAGAATATTGTTTGGGAGAGTCGTAGTTTAATCAAGGACTTCACAGAGAGAGACTTCATAATTGTATCGGCGGGTTCAAATGATCTTCATCGAGACGAACCGTTCCTGTTGACGTTGGACCAGGCAGTGCAGTCACTCGCGGAGATAGATCTGAAGACTAATATCCTGTTGTGCAGTGTTCCCTACAGACATGATGATCCTTCTCTCAACGAAAATATCTGTTATGCAAACTCATTTATATTCAGAGCGGTGCGGAACTACACAGGTAGACTTAGCATTCACTACATGGACATTAGCTCTTTCTGTGTTAGATCTCATTTCACGCGACATGAGCTTCACCTCAACCGGCGTGGGAAGGAGACTCTCGTCAACCGGCTGTCGAGATTTGTGAGAGACTTTTTCGATGTTAGTCATGCCGCATGCGTCTTCCAGTACTGAAATACAAACGGAAAATCACAGTTTATGTACTCTTAACTCTTTCAATATACAACATCTGGAAGCTACGTCCTTTCCGTCGTCTGACTTTCCAGTGTTTCAAAATCTAGGATCATATCCAATCACGCCCAGTTCACCAACCACTCGCTGTTTGCAGAATCCTGTCAACTCTGTATCAACGGAAAGATTTAGTTCAATTGAAAATTCCACCTATCCGACTTCTAATCAATCTCTGGATGAGAGAGATTCTTTAGTCAACTCTACAAACTCTCCAGCCCGTTTTTTGAACAGAACAATTTAGATTCTGAAAGAAATCCTGATATTTTTTCTTTTATGTATTGTAATTTTCAGTCTCTAAATAACAAAATAAAAGAAATTCAGATGATCAATCAAGAGAAGGATTTCGAAGTGCTTTGCCTCTCGGAGCACTGGTTGGGGAAGGATTTCTTGAATCTAGTGCAGATAAAAAGTTTTCAGTTGGAGGCCAGTTTTTGCAGAACAAATTTCAAGAATGGCGGGGTTGTCATATTCATTTCCAAAAACTATTCTGATCATGTACAGACTCTTGATTTGTCATCTCATTGTCTTGAATTGCATCATGAATTTGCGGGCGTTATTGTTAAAAAATTAAAACTTCTTATCATAGTATTGTATAGATACCCAATGGTAACCTGTAATAGAATTCTATTGGTACTGGAAACCTGTAATAGAATGCTAAATGGTACTGGAAACATTTGAGTGCATTGGAGAGATTAATTCTGTCACTATACATATGTAAAGAAAAATTCATATAATATTATCATAGGTGGGGACTTTAATGTAAATGTACAATCAGTAGATTCTAGAAGGTTGGACCTGATAAATCTATTAAAGTCCCTTGATCTACACCTAACAAACTTTAAGGCTACTAGACATAAATCTGCGATAGATGATATTTCAACAGATTTAAATCCTGATAATTTCACTGTAAGTGTTGACCCAGTGGCACTAGGTGATCATGATGCATTATGTTTCTTTTTCAAATCTAATTCAAATTTGGATGGACATTCCGGTAATGAGCAATGTTCGCAGGCACAGAGCTCCAGACCAGTATAACTTCAAGGGCATTGAGCTGGTTCTGCAATAATCTAAGTTTGGTTGATTGGACTGGAGTAAATACTCATGACAAGGCTGAATATAATTTTGATAATTCTTTAATAAATATCATGGTTTGTTCCTGGACTCATTTCCAGTTGTCAAACGTAGACCTGGAATTTTCAATAAATCTAAGGCTAAATTTCTCAATCCACCATCTCTTAATATACTTAAGAATTACGTTCCAATTGCTCATGATAAATTTAAAAAAGAAGGTACTGAATCAGCAAAATTGACTTACAATAAGATCAGAAAGTTATTCAGAAGTGAATTAAGAGAAGCTCAACTATACCATGATGCCAATTTGATTAAATCAGGTAATAATAAATGTTCAGGAGCCTGGAAAATTATTAGAAAAAATTCCAAGCCCGCTAAGTCAAATGTTACTTCTGTCTCAGAAAAATAATTCAATCAATACTTCATCAGTTCCTTTGAGGAAATTCATTAAGGAATATTGAGCCATCGCAGATTTTCGCTGTTGACCTGCTGGAATCTTCCCCAGCAACACGGTAGTTTTTGAAATAAAAGAAGTAACCTGTATTCAAGTCCTTGAAATAGTTTCCAGGATGAAGTCGTCCAACACCAAAGATATATATTCTCACTCTAGTTTCCTTATCAAACAAGTAATAGAACCCATCTTACAGCCACTTACCTCAGTTTTAAATGCTTGTATAAAATCAGCAGTTCTTCCATCTTTACTAAAATAAAACATTCAAGAACTATCCCGATTCACAAAAAGGGTGACAGAAATTTACCAGGTAACCTCAGACCAATTTCTATCCCACCAATCTTTGGACAAATCTTAGAATATATTATTGCAATCAACTAGTACGACTTCCTACAATCAAATACCTTGTTTGCAGACTCCCAGTATGGTTTTAGGGAAGGGAAGTCAACAATCGAAGCCGTGCAGTCAGTTGTAGCCGTGGTCGAGGATGGCTTCAATAGAAAGAAATATACAGGTTTGATTCTATTCGATCTGAGTAAAGGATTTGATGTCGTTGATCACAGCATTCTACTGAATAAATTGAAATTTTTGGGTGTTCGCAAAAGAGCTTTAAAATTATTCGAATCCTATTTAGAGGGTCGTACACAGACAGTGTGTGTAAACTCAAGTCTCTCTGATCCACTGAAAGTACCACACGGGGTACCTCAAGGATCCATTCTTGGGCCACTTTAATTTCTAGTGATGATGAATGATATAGAAATAAAGATATCATCCTAAGTTGTTTGCTACGCTGATGATTCATCACTGGTTACCAACGATGTTGATCTGAGTGCTCTACAACGGAAAATGTCCAGCAGTCAGGGTGAGGCTTCAGCTTGGTTTAGAGCGATTCGCCCATTTTTAAAATAGAGCCAAGATGTGGATACTGGTGCTTGGACTCAGAAAGATTAGTGATGGAGCTGGAAGTGTGAAGCTTCTGGGCATAACACTGGATCAAAAGCTCACATGAATACCCCACATTGAAAAGTGTCTGCTCAAAATGAAGTAGGGTTGAATGCATCTGCTTCATAGTCTCAAGGACTGTCGAGTGCCTTTCAATAAATTGAGAATGTGATACTTCACCTTTTTTCAAAGCACTTATCTGTATGGTTTAGTCTTGAGGGGCTGCGCCCCAGAGGTTCAAAAAGTATTCTTGCTCCAGGAAAAGGCTTCAAGAATTATATGCGATGTTGCTTATCTGGAACATAGCAAGCCTCTATATATAAAACAGAAAATCATGACGGTTTACAGTATGGTCCCTTTCAAACTTCTCATACAAATAAAAGAGAATTTTAGGCTCATATAGCTGTAGAACCGACATTCATAGTCATAACACTAGGAACAAATCTAAAATAGATATACCATATAGTCTACTAGATTGAATAGGATAGCAACCAGCCCGAATCATATATCATTGAAATTATTCAATAGATTGCCCACATACTAGCCAGGAACCTACCAACTAAAATGTATAAACAGAACATAGAGCACCTCCTATTAGACAATCCATTGTACTCACTTTCAGATTTCTTCAATCTACCATTTCACAACTATTTTAAATGGAGTGGGGAAGAATAAATTTTTGAGTATAAGTGTTCTCGATATTTGTATTGTTATATTGTTCTTATTCTTATTCTCATTCTTATTCTTATTCTTATTCTCATTCTTATTCTTATTCTTATTCTTATTCTTATTCTTATTCTTATCCTTATTCTTATTCTTATTCTTATTCTTATTCTTATTCTATTCTTATTCTTATTCTTATTCTTATTCTTATTCTTATCTTATTCTTATTCTTATTCTTATCCTTATTCTTATTCTTATTCTTATTCTTATTCTTCTTATTCTTATTCTTATTCTTATTCTTATCTTATTCTTATTCTTATTCTTATTCTTATTCTTATTCTTATTCTATTCTTATTCTTATTCTTATTCTTATTCTTATTCTTATTCTTATTCTTATTCTTATTCTTATTCTTATTCTTATTCTATTCTTATTCTTATTCTTATTCTTATTCTTATTCTATTCTTATTCTTATTCTTATTCTTATTCTTATTCTTATTCTTATTCTTATTCTTATTCTTATTCTTATTCTTATTCTTATTCTTATTCTTATTCTTATTCTTATTCTTATTCTTATTCTTATTCTTATTCTTACAACCCACAAACTCATTTTTCACTTGAAGAAATATCGAAAAGGAGCATAGGACCTTATTTCTTTGTTCAGCTTGCCAAAATACCCTCCATTTCAATATTAAAATTTTCGACTGACTGTACAGTGAGTCAATCATTCTATCAGGGCTCGAATAATTTTAGGACTGTAAATTAAATAAAAATGGAAGAGAATAATTTATTTATGTGAGAATATCAGCACATTTATTCAAAGCCTTATTAACTGCATGCGTATTCATATTGCTGATACTGCATTGATAAAACTGTATATGATTATTTAGCACTTTGTCTCAAAAAACTGTTCTAGCTGAAAAATTAATAATCCATGCCACATGTAAGCCTTTACATTGCATCAGGAAAACTATATTTTTTCTAAACAGATGTTTCTAAGATTATATCTTTGATGCAGCAGTTTCTTTGATCCAAGAATTTGGAATGTTTACCTGAAAAGCTGAACTTGGAATGCTGACAACATGGCCAGCTTGATTTGTTTTGTAAATTCAAATTAAAGATATTTATATTTTATAATGAAAAATTGTTTGAATCAATGATTGATTAGTCTATTCAGATTGAAAAAAACATTTATTAGTAGATTAACTCTTTATTCTTTTTTATTTTGAAATTTTTCAAACACTATTATCAAGTTGGCTTAACCGGCAAATTCAAATACTGTATGCTAACCATGAACTGGAGAAAACTGAATGATATAGGCTACAAACTATAATAATATTGAAAATTGATATAAAAAGCTTATATATTTGCTTGTTTCACATTTGAATCTCAGATTTATTCCACAGAATCAAATAAGAACAAGTGACAACCCAACAAAATGAAAATAAAAGTATTCTTAAATCTAAACACAAATTATGGCAACATTAGTGTTAACGATTTTATTCTACAAAATAAAGAGGAACAAGTGGCAACACGATAAACTCAAAATGAAAATATTCTCAAATCTGAACAGAAAATACTAAGATCAATCTCGGGGCATTGGCCGTGCAGTATAGGACAACGGTCTCAAAAATTGTAAAATGGTTGGCGAGTGGCTTTACAACAATAATAGGTAGGCTAATCTCTGAGCTTCGGACAACTCAATAGACTAAAGAAATGAATAAATTCAAAATACCGTAGTAATAAATTAAGTCTATAATAATAAAATTAACTTTATAATCAAAGCTTCAGCTACTAGTGAAGTTCACTCAAACAAATCAAAATGTAATATTAAAGACAAAATTTTTGATTTAATTAATCATATAAATAAATAATAGGATTCACTTTATAATCAAAACTTCAGTTACTAGTGAAGTTCACTCAACCAAATCAAAATGGAAGATTAAAGACAAAATTCGTAATTCTGTTGGAAATTGAAATAAACACTATTTAACTTTTCATCACTATTTATTTGGAAAAACATTTAGAAAAAGCAAAAACTTTAGGAGCATTACAACATAAGAATTTCTTGGTCACCATCTTGCTTGGAACACCATCAATCGATAGTACACATTCGATATAAATGTATGATACGACTTATCGATATTACAACGTCCGGTATCGATACTCAATATACAAATCTAATACCCCTCCTTACATTTATATCATAATGAAACAAATATAATGATATCAATTACAGAAGAAATATTCAGAATACAAAGCAAAAACAAAATCAATATTCATCAAAAAATTTTATCAAATTACTAATCCACTAAATTAATCAACTTCTTGAATTTTTCAAAAGTTACATGAGTAAGAGCCTTTGTCATGATATCGGCTATGTTATCTTCAGAACTAACCTTCACAATTTCTACAGTTCCATGAGAAACATTTTCGTGTACAAAATAATAATGTACTTCAATATATTTTGAATTTTTAGTAAAATTACCGTACTTGGCTATGGCCACAGCACCAGAATTGTCTTCATAGATTTTAACTGGTTTCTCAACATCTTGAAAAATACTAACTAACTCAATCACCAATTTCAATTCATTTACTGCTTCAGACAAAGCTACATATTCAGCAAACGTAGATGATTTAGTTACACTACCTTGTTTCTTTGATTTCCAGAATACAACGTTTCCATATAACCTAATAATGTAACCAGTAGTTGACTTTCTATCCACAGAATCTCCTGCCCAATCGGCATCAACAAAACAATCCAAATCATCATTTTCATTATTCTTATCAAAAGTAAGACTTTGATTCTTAGTCAAATAAAGATATTTCGAAACTCTCAATGCATATTTGAAATGAGTTTCATTACAACAGTTTTGGAATCGACTCAAATAATTCACACTGTAACTTATATCTGGTCTTGTACCTGAACTTATATAAACAGAGCACCAATTAAATTTATGTACTTCAAATCAGTATTTTCATCTGCTTTCTCTAATTTGAGATTAGCTTCCATAGGAGTACTATACAGTTTGGAATTGACAATGTTATACTTTTTTCGCAATTGTTCAATATATGGAGTTTGATTCAGTTTCATTTCATTGTAGTCATACTCAATATTGATCCCCAAATAGTTTTTTACTTTACCCATATCTTTCATCCTGAATCTATTTGACATTAATAATTTGAATCTATTTGATAGTAATTGTTTGACATTATCTATCTCTTGTTTGTCAGAGCCACAAATCAAGATATCATCTACAAACATGATCAAGTAAATCTTTACGTTATCCTTATCCATAACATACAAACAGTAATCATGCTTCCTTCTTTCAAAACCAATCTGTCCAATAAAATCATCAAAACACTCATACCATGCCCGAGGGCTTCCTCTTAGACCGTACAAAGATTTCTCCAATTTACATACCTTATCAGTACCATCTTCATAACCGTCAGGTTGATTTACATATATTTCTGATGTAACTTTACCATTTAGAAAAGCAGTTTCAACATCCATTTGTTCTACAAATAAGCCTAGTTTACAACAATAGGAAAGTAATATTTTCAATCACATCATTTTAGCAACTGGAGAATATATATCATCCACTATCTCTTTCTGTTGAAATCCTTTAACAACTAGTCTAGCCTTAAAATTATTGTCTGATTTTTTAGTAAATACCCACTTAACATCAAGTATTCTTTTATTCTCTGGTTTGTCAACCATTATCCAGGTTTTGTTTTCACTTAATGATTGCATCTCTCTATTCATTGCTTTAATCCAGCTTTGCGATTCATCAGAATTTATTGCTTCACTATAACTAACAGGGCCAATACTGCAAAAGTTTACATCAAGAGAATTATTATATACATAGTAGTCATTCAGTTTCACTGGAGGTTTTCTATTTCTCTGAGGTTTGGTTTCTACTGAGGTAGAATCTGCAACATCATCCTCACCTGCATTATCCTCACATTTACTTTCTACAGATTCTGTTTCATCATTGAAATCAATACATTTTACATTTTCTTCGACTATATCAACATGCCTAGCAACTATGATCTTATTGTTCAGTAAAACTCTATATCCTACATCACTATAACCTAACAGTATTCCTAACTCAGCTTTCTTGTCCCATTTAGAAATGCGTTAAGCTTCTGGGATTCTTACAAATACCCTACTACCATACAATTTCAAATATTGAATAGTTGGCTTCTTGCCAAATACTATTTCATATGAGGTCTTTTTTCAATTATGTTTGCCAATGTCCTATTCTTGAGATAAGCAGCAGTACAAACTATTTCTGGCCAAAATCGTTCATGAACTCTAGCTTCTGATAACAAACATCTTGCCATATCCATGATAGATCTATTATATATTTCAGCTGTCCAATCAATTCATGTACATATGGAGGGCATGCATTTATCACCATACCTTTCTCTCTAGCCAAGTCAAAAATTTTGGAATTAATATACTCTGTTCCATTGTCACATTTTCCCTAGTGGAAGTGATCAATAGAGTTCAATAAAAAAAAATGTATTGATATCAATAGGTATTTGGGCCAATACACATCAATAGGTATCCATGGATATGTATTGATGTGTATTAGCCCAAATATCTATTGATATCAATACAAATCAATACATATCCATGGATATCAATACATAACCAGCTGTATTGATATCAATACATATCCATGGATATCAATACATAACCAGCTGTATTGATATCAATACACATCAATACCTTTCCATGGATATGCATTGATGTGTATTGGCCCAAATACCTATTTATATCAATACAAATCAATACATATTGTGAAGCTCTTCCTGGGGGAGTTACTCTCGCCTCCAAGGATAGGTCGATACACATATAATGAATCTTGCACTAAGTACAGTACCAGTATTGATGTTAGAAATTTTGAAGATGCGTGCGTGGACGCTGAGTGAATACCAGGCTGATTGAATCACTGCAAGACTCGATACAATCGTCTGAATCGCGGGAGGCATAAACACTCGCTCACACTTGATTCTTCTTATGACAGATTGTATAATAATAAAGATTTTTAAAAGTGGTGTAGCGGCTGCTAAACACTGAATACGGATATCTTAAAACTATTACCTGTGATGGAACAACATACAAAATCATACAGGTCGAGCAAAAAGCCTAATGTAGATAATTTATGGGACTGCATCTCTAATAAGTTCTTGGACCAGATATCGTTCGGAATATATTTCAAGAACAGAGTATTGTCGGGTTTTATGCTTTATTGTAGGGAATTATATGATCTCCAGCTGTATCTGCTATACAGTCGATGAATTCGCTCCTAAAGGACTCGCCACACCAAGCTCGCCAGTACTGCCGAGGTAGTACCGCTGGTGGTAGTTTTCTCGGCTGAGCACGCCACACCGAAAAACATCCGCTAGCGGTAGTCTCCCAGTAGTAAGTCTAGTAGTGGGGGGGAGTGAGACGTACTAGTTGCGTTGTGTAGCAAGGAGGAACGCCAAATGAGTCATCACTCTGTGCGCATGCGCTACCTCTTCGAATCGCCTGCCATGTATTCAGGTTGAGCGCGCCACACTGAGCTTGCTTTGTCCGCCATACTACCTCTCAGCGAACTTTTATTGAATCGCCTAGCAGGCGGTCGTAGGTGGTAGTGCGCCGTACTACCGCCGCGGTAGTGAACTCGGTGTGGCGCGATCAACCTGAATACATGGCTAGCGATTTTTAAAACTCTGCTACCGCCGCGGTAGCAAGCTTGGTGTGGCGTGCCCTTAAGTCAAATTTGGTAACAGATAAGAGCTGATATATGAGCAGGTAAGGACAGAGAATAGATAATCTCGATCTGACCCCACACACTACATCCACTTAGATCTGTTCCAATATCCAGGTTAAATCAATTATTCCAATGATCGTACTCGATTGGTTCTTAATAATATAGAACATGTCAGACACAATAATTGACAGGCTCAAGAAATAATCGAACTCAGAAGACGAATTGATAAAGTAGAAATATAATATAATAAAATATATAACTCGACAGTGCAGATATAAAGCTTGGATTACAGGTTGAGAATAGTTTAACATTAACAAAATGATTAAAAGTGTGCTTGTACTCGCATGACACCATGCATGATTCAACAGAATTTTACAATTGATAAATTTAACAGTTTTTTGAAAAAAGTAAAAATAAATTATAAAAGATTATTAAAATTGCTCGGGTCGTGGTTCTGGCAGCAGAGGACAGTTAATCAACTACAAGGTCTTATAAATTCCATAACGAATAAAAATCTTAGATCTTAATGGTAATAAGAGCTTGTCAGCATGGCGATTAATTTAACGAAGAACATTTTATATTTTCTGCACAGTAATCTCTTTTCGAAGCGTAGATTGGGGCCCCAAATTTTAAAACTCACATGAAAACTCCTTGGCGGTCGTGGTTCCTTTAGATCAAATTTGTTTGATCGGTGGCTGGTCCAGGTTTTGGTCTCAGCATGTGTGGAACTTTCATTAAGTATCTCCTTCACCAATTTAATCAGGGAATAATTAAACTTGAAATTCTCGAATTATCGATTGATGAGATAAATTCACAAATAACAGATAAATTAGCCTAAAATATTGGCTCACAGATAAAATATACAAAAATCGAACAAATTTTCACTAACGGGTCTTTGGTAACTTTAACAAGGTCTTAATGGTGAGGATTTTAAAAGGGAAGTGAAGTGTCTTCTTCTAAGCCTTGGGCTAGAACCTTTTCTCTGAGAATCTCTGTGTAATTAATTTTCATGAAAATTTGCCATTGGTAGAATGATTATGACATAGGCATGACGTCAGTGGCAAGCAGTAAAATATAACTCCTTTAATTACTATAATAACTTAATTTGTATAAAACTTTTTAAATTGCTTAATTCTCTAGACACAGTTCTTCTATACATTGTACATGCACTAGCATATAATGATAAGGTAGGTTTGTTGTCTGATAACAGATTAACATAATATGATGTTTTCAAACGATCATCCCTTTTGGTGCTATTTCTATGGCATATGATTGGCTTAGACTTGCCAAAGAGATTCATTCACCATGTGGCTCAGTTGAATCAATAATTTATAATTTGATATTTCTGCACAATTCTTATTATGGTCGAAACTGTTATAATTAATTTTTGCTGCTCTTATCAATAATACAATATTCATGCTATGACCTAGTTAGTTACAATAATGTTTTGACATTATAATGCAATTTCGTGAATAATAAATAGATTTAACAATAATTCATATATTTTATTTTTTCTATTTGAAATTCTTGGTCCTTTATCAATAGTTCTCAATCTTAGAAATAATATTATAGTTTGCATGAAAACCTGGCATGACATTTTATAATATATTGAATCAGTCAGCTGTGTTTGAGCTGCTACAAAACATCTGATCAATAGTAAACAAAAGTGTAACCTCCAAAAATTCAATGAGCAATTCATAAACGATTCGTACTCAATTTGCAAAATAATTATAATTTTATTGAATAATTCTCTGGAAAAATGTGTACCGTAGTACAGAATGGTACTCTCATCTGATACTCAGCTGTTGATGAGAAAGCCTTATGACTCGGGTGCTAACTATTCATTTGGCAGATCATTCATTCTATAAGGGTAATTACAATTTTCCTAGCTGATTCCCTCCTTTCATGAGATTTATTCAAAAGTTTCATCACAATATCCATGGATATCAATACATAACCAGCTGTATTGATATCATTACACATCAATACATTTCCATGGATAAGTATTGATGTGTATTGGCCCAAATATCTATTGATATCAATACAAATCAATACATATTGTAAAGCTCTTCCTGGGGGAGTTACTCTCGCCTCCAAGGATAGGTCAATACACGTATAATGAATCTTGCACTGAGTACAGTACCAGTATTGAGGTTAGAAATTTTGAAGATGCGTGCGTGGACGCTGAGTGAATACCAGGCTGATTGAATCACTGCAAGACTCGATACAATCATCTGAATCGCGGGAGGCATAAACACTCACTCACCCTTGATTCTTCTTATGACAGATTGTATAATGATAAAAATTGTCAAAAGTAGTGTAGCGGTTGCTAAACACTGAATACGGATATCCTGAATCTATTACCTGTGATGGAACAACATACAAAATCATACAGGTCGAGCAAAAATCCCGATGTAGATAATTTATGGGACTGCGTCTCTAATAAGTTCTGAAGGATTAATATAGGGTACTTGGACCAGATATCGTTCGGAATATATTTCGAGAACAGAGTCTTGTCGGATTTTATGCTGTATTGTAGGAAATTATATGATCTCCAGCTGTAACTGCTATACAGTCGATGAATTCACTACTAAGTCGAAGTTGGTAACAGATAAAAGCTGATATATGAGCAGGTAAGGACAGAGAATAGAAAATCTTGATCTGACCCCACACACTACATCCACTTAGATCTGTTCCAATATCCAGGTTAAATCAATTATTCCAATGATCGTACTCGATTGGTTCTTGATAATATAGAACATGTCAGACACAATAATTGACAGGCTCAAGAAATAATCGAACTCAGAAGACGAATTGATAAAGTAGAAATATAATATAATAAAATATATAACTCGACAGTGCAGATATAAAGCTTGGATTACAGGTTGAGAATAGTTTAACATTAACAAAATGATTAAAAGTGTGCTTGTACTCGCATGATTCAACAGAATTTACAATTGATAAATTTAACAGTTTTTGAAAAAAGTAAAAATAAATTATAGAAGATTTTTAAATTGCTTGGGTCGTGGTTCTGGCAGCAGAGGACAGTTAATCAACTACAAGGTCTTATAAATTCCATAACGAATAAAAATCTTAGATCTTAATGGTAATAAGAGCTTGTCAGCATGGCGATTAATTTAACGAAGAACATTTATATTTTCTGCACAGTAATTTCTTTCGAAGCGCAGATTGGGGCCCCAAATTTTAAAACTCACATGAAAACTCCTTGGCGGTCGTGGTTCCTTTAGATCAAATTTGTTTGATCGGTGGCCGGTCCAGGCTTTGGTCTCAGCATGTGTGAAACTTTCATTAAGTTTCTCCTCCACCAATTTAATCAGGGAATAATTAAACTTGAAATTCTCGAATTATCGATTGATGAGATAAATTTACAAATAACAGATAAATTAGCCTAAAATATTGGCTCACAGATAAAATATACAAAAATTGAACAAATTTTCACTAATGGGTCTTTGGTAACTTTAACAAGGTCTTAATGGTGAGGATTTTAAAAGGGAAGTGAAGTTTTTTCTTCCAAGCCTTGGGCTAGTACCTTTCCTCTGAGAATCTCTGTGTTATTAATTTGCATGGAAATTTGTCATTGGTAGAATGATTATGACGTAGGCATGACGTCAGTGGCAAGCAGTAAGATATAATTCTTAAATTACAATAATAACTTAATTTGTATAACTTTTCAAATTGCTTAATCCTCTAGACACAGTTCCTCTATACATTGTACATGCACTAGCATATATGATAAGGTAGGTTTGTTGTCTGATAACAGATTAACATATGATGTTTTCAAACAATCATCCCTTTTGGTTCTATTTCCATGGCATATGATTGGCTTAGACTTGCCAAAGAGATTCATTCACCATGTGGCTCAGTTGAATCAATAATTTATAATTTGATATTTCTGCACAATTCTTATTATGGTCGAAACTGTTATAATTAATTTTTGCTGCTCTTATCAATAATACAATATTCATGCTATGACTTATCGCTCAGGTGCTAACTATTCGTTTGGCAGATCTTTCATTCTATGAGGGTAATTACAATTTTCCTACCAAAGTCTCTCCTTCCATGAGATTTATTCAAAAGTTTCATCACAATATCCATGGATATCAATACATAACCAGCTGTATTGATATCAATACACATCAATACATTTCCATGGATATGTATTGATGTGTATTGGCCCAAATACCTATTGATATCAATAAAAATCAATACATATCCATGGATATCAATACATAACCAGCTGTATTGATATCAATACACATCAATACATTTCCATGGATATGTATTGATGTGTATTGGCCCAAATACCTAATGATATCAATACACATCAATAGGTAGCCATAGATATCAATACACATCAATACATTTCCATAGATATGTATTGATGTGTATTGGCCCAAATAACTAATGATATCAATACACATCAATAGGTAGCCATGGATATCAATACATAAGCAGCTGTATTGATATCAATACAGGTCAATAGCCATCTATAAGCAGCCTGTCCCCATTATAGAAAAAATCCTCTTTTAAATCTAGGAGAGCAGCTTAGGATGAAGATAAAATTTGCAAGGATTATAATATTCTAACCCAGCTGCGACTAGCATCAGACAAGGGAATATACCTGTTTAATTACCTATGATCAATATAAGTAAATTGGATTCAGTGAATAAATGTCTATTGAGATATTGATGAAAAATTAAGGAATGTAAATAGTTAAGACATAAATAATGTGAAAAGTTGTTTATTGAAATAACTCATATGCATGTCATTAATTTATCTATGAAGAAAGGTCCTTATTGTAGTGCTCCAGATTACTTTATTCTCTCCCTGTTTAAAATAGCAATTTTTTGAGCTACATACAGGTTTATGTTACTGCACCTCAATTCAATCTTAATTTTTGAAGCATTCAGATTTTCCTCCAGGATCCGGTGTTTGAACATTTCTAGAACAAATAACAGTTCAAAGTATAGAATCTTGAAAAATTAGAAAAATAAGGATTTTATTTCCTGAATTAATCTGCTAGCAAATTTATTTAATAACCTAAAAATGTATTCAAATATGTATGACTCTCCCTCTTGTGAAAGGAAAGTCCAAGATAACACGAGAGTGTTATTTTTTCACGTGAAAATCATGTCCTCACAGTTTTACATTACAACGTCATATTCTAGTGGAAAAGTTGAGAAAACACAATTTTTTTCACGTGAAAATCATGTCCTCACAGTTTTACATTACAACGTCATATTCTAGTGGAAAAGTTGAGAAAACACAATTTTTTTCACGTGAAAAAAGGTGGAAATGTTCCAACTTTTCACGTGAAATTACGTGAAACTGGAAATAACGTTTTTTAAAATACATTTTTACA
>NC_052506.1:97832819-97875190 GCF_014356525.2 Nilaparvata lugens
TTCCACCACTCCACCCGCGCTATCACTTGAGAAACTCGTCCAATTTCAATTTAATGGAGATGAGAACATTTTTTAAAACTGCATATTCTGAAAATGCATAACGAGACAATTCATGTGATACCTTGTTCTTAAGATTTTTCCACTAGAAGCCATGATATAAGGATTAGAATGTTCACCACGACGCCCCCCGCCAACAACTTGAGAATCTCGTCCAATTTCAATTAATGGAGATGAGCTCATTTTTTAAAAACTTCATATTCTGAAAATTCATAACGAGCACATTCATTTGATACCTTGTTCTTAATATTTGCTTCACTAGTATCCATGATATTAAGCCGAGACTGTTCACCACCACCCCCCTCATCATTATTGAACTCGGTTTCACAGTGAGGGTGATCAGCACATTTTTTTCAAAGTGCATATTCTGAGAGCACATTTTTTTGGTACCACTCTCAAATCATTTGCTTGAGTGCGTGAGGCTAGCTTGAAGCTGGCCCCTTTTCAGGGGCTTTTTCTAGGACAGGGAATGAGCACATTTTTTTAAAGTGTATATTCTAAGAGCACATTTTTTGGCATCATTTCGAAAGAATTCGGTTGAGTGAATTCCACTAAATGTGCTTTTTTAGGACAATGGAATGAGCACACTTTTGGAATGAGCACCGATTGGCTAATTATCAGCTGATTTCCGAACGCCTACCCAATCAGTCAATCTGAGAGCTTCGTGCCCTGTCGACTCGTCTGAAAAACGCCTCATATGGCTTGGCTCTAAATCTTACAAACGGCCCGTTAATTCTCGGTTTCTTTCTCTCTTCAGTGATATCGTTATGTTGGTATTAAGCGTCTACTTGATGCAGCAATTATCCCTCACTACTGACCGTATTCAATACAAACGATACTTTGATTACTCACGTTACTTCATTTAGTACTTGGTACTCAAAATAAATGTATCTGATTTCCGGTAACCACACATTATGAAAATATTTTTTAGATTTATGCTGAACTTTTGCATTTTGCTTGCCAAAACTAATAACGCTACGTAACTAGCACTTGGCAGCAGACTCAAGTTAGGCGGCCATGTTTGTGGTTCTATAACTCGACAAAAATTGACGATCCGGCCGCATCGATCACAGGGCGTTTGGTGGGAATGATATTGAACTGTTCAGCTCTGTGAAAGTTGCCCCCCTATCACTCGTCTGTGTCTCATGATATGAGATCGGAGGTTGAAAAAGATGACCCTGGTATAATCCTGCTTACAAACTGTAAGCAATATATTTGCCTTCACCAAATATGTAAGGTTGGGAAAATGAAAAAAAAACACAAGAAAAGATCATACAGGTTTTTGATATTTAAAACAAAACAAGAAATTATTTATTACAAAATTAGAATTAGAATTAGAAATTACGAAATAATAATAATCAGATGAATATTTCAGGGGCTACTCGCTTTGCTGCTAATGAGGATTCAATGTTTGTGGTTATGAAAAATTTAAGAACAATGACTCAGTAGTCACCTACCTTTTTGAAATAGCTTCCCACTTTGGCATCCACTGGTATTTCGCGGCGTTAATTATTAATTAAAATCAAAATAACTGTTCTAATGAAATGGGTTCAGATCCCGTCCTATTCAATAATACAATTCTCTTTAAACTGCCCGAACTGCGACAGGAAAACTGTATTATAAAACAAGAGCAAAATCTATCCCCTTCACCAGAACAGCCGGACTTTACACAGTCCTCTCGAACGAGCTCACACACCCTGACACCCAAAAGTAAAATTTTGGGTATTAAATATAACTCAGTCAATTCCAAACATGAAAGCCATTTCAGTACATATTTTTATCTGTCGCGCGTTTGTTATTAAAAACAAAAGAGAAGCTACATTAATTTTGACAACAAATGAAATAAACAATCCTTCTGTCGAAGACAAAAATTGTTCAAAGACAAAAACACTGTTCATTGAACTTTTCTAAATTAAAACTCTAAAATCCTGATCGATATGAGATAAATATATGATTCATATATATGTCACATATGACAAAACAATAATAATTTATTCTCTTCAACGACCACTCAACTTCCTATAGTGAGGTCCACGTTTTAATGGCAGTGTTTGATTAGCAATGGTATTGCTATTCTTGTCTATCATTCAACAAAACAGATAGCGCTATCTTTTTCTCGCTTTGCTCTGTTGCCAGATCGTCTTTTAACAATGTAGAATTAATAATAATTTACAAAATATTCCATCTTCATCATAAAATTCAGTATGAATCATTGGAAAATATAATTTCGTGCTTAATAAAATAAAATTGAATATTTTAAACAAGAATTGACAGTTAATATTATATCAATAACCTGTATTAGCTACCGTCTATAGAAGGCATTGACAAGACAGAGGATCGGCAACGTTGTTTTGCTATCTTTATCCACTGCCATTATAACGTGGACCTCACTATAGAATGGTTGTGCATATCATAGAAAATATATGAGCAGTATGAAAACGAAAAATGATGGGTGAGCTCATTAAGCTTACTACATCCTAACAAGAATTTCTTTCCTACTGTAATCACAACTTACAAAATTTCATTCAGTTGGCAGTGTCAAAAGGGAAATCTTTATACAGTTTTTGGATATCTCATATTGTAGTTTTGTAAGTTTTAATTGTCTGTATTGTGAATATTCAATACTTATATTGTTGAAATGTAATAGTGGATATTGAGTGGATTTTATTGTAGTTGTTTTTTCTGTGTATCTTATATTCTTTTGCAGGTTATTGAACTGAATGAACTTCTATTTTCACCTTGTGTTGAACCTTGAGTTTTTAGTGTGAGAATTGACCATGTTTTTATTGAATTTGCTAAGTTGTTGCATAGTTGTCGAAATTAAACAATTTTCGAGCATTTTTCAAATACAATTTCAATTCATGTCGAAAAAGCTTCTGTATTTGGGAATTGTATAAACGTTGACCTTTTTGCAGCTTTGGCTTTTCCACTGAAAGTTATGCTCAACGCTAGTGGAAGGGGAATAATTTTCAGTGAAAAGGCCACAGTCCGAATTGAGACGTAACAGGAAAAACATCCTGTAACGGTGTGCGAGCCTCGGTCCTCTGAATGGGTCGATTTCACATTCAGAGGGACAAATTGACAAATTTCAGTTATCAGTAATTTTATCTATATAAATGGGAAATCAAATTTATAGAGTTAGTAGAAGAATCAGGAAATTATTTGTGCCTGTGAGTTCAAATATAGTGAATCTTCTTAAATTGTATGTGAGTGTTTCTGAAGAGTCCAAGTTGAATATTGTTAAAATGGTTAGTGCCAAACACTTGTTGTTTTCTTATATAGCTCAAAATTCAGTTTCATAGAATGACCGAGGCCCAAACCTACAGTAGTTGCAGCAAGTTAGCAAGTTCCCAAGTATTGAAATTAAAAATTGAATATGCCTTCTTGACCTAAATTGATTGCTGAATAACTTTGTTTTGTTTGGAAATTTGAAATGTGACATGATTTTATTTATCAGTTTTGATTAGTTTAATAAACCTGCAGTTAAATTTTATTAATATTTTTCATTGTAGTTCCTGGCTCGTAGTTGCTAGTTGCTAAACTAGGTGACAGTTGAATAATGATAATAATCTGTGCATTTGAATGAACGAACCCACTATAAGCTCCCAAACCAATCAAGGATTCAAAAGAGATTTCATAGCAGTATAATTTTAGCAAATATTATTGAAGAGAAGAAACATCCCCTCGATATACCTCGCGCAGCAGTAGTATAATGTCTATCGAACAACATGTATTTTTATATATTTCTTATTTTGGAAAATTAACTAAGTCATCGTATAGAGAGATTCTCGGCTACATAATTTTATGTACGGTGTGAGTTGAAGAGGCTTATAAAACCCTCCACCGGTTACAAGAAATTTCATATATTAATATTTCATATTCAATATTCAATAATTTCAGCACTTAACAAATTTCACTAGAAGCTTATTATTCCTTGGTATTTTGCTGTTGTTTCTACTCGCTTTTTTCTCCTGTTTCAGTTGAACTGGTTTGTCGCCGCTTCAACGGAACTTGCTATTATACCACACAACCTAGAACATCACCATCTAGTGATGTCCATCACCATCATCATACACCAGGCTCCATCATAGATTACTTCTGCTCAGACTTGGATCACCATGCTATAATAAGTCAATTGATAACATCTCCGATATGTCAATAATCCTCATTTTATAGTAAGTAAACCCTTGAGATTGGAGTGCAAGATGAATTACTTGAAAAGGTGACGGTCAACCCGAATTTATGTTTCTTGAATTATCTTTGTCCGGTTGTGAATCACCCAGAATTGTGCATGGGTTTTTGCCTGATCAATGCGAATGAAGTTTACCATAAAAATCTCTAACAATATTTCATCACTGTATAAGAAAAAAATATTAGAAATTCAATTCAAATTTATGTTTAAGTAACTTTAAAGTAAAGCAACTGAGAGACATAATTATAGGGACGGTTTCCGAGTTCGGGATCTAGCTAAGTTCTAGACTTTAAACAGCTGGAGTCAGAAAACTGGCTTTCCGAAACGGGGCCTCGTCGTAGTCCACGTTTAAATTAAATTTCGAAAAACTAGAAAGTTGAACACAAAATAAAATAACTAGTAAATTGTCTAAAGTTTCAGCTATTTTAATTATTTAGGAATGCATAATTTTGTACGGAAAAGTTTCCAATATTTTAGAAATGAGAAAATAAATATCTTAAAAACCATGACTACGCTCCATTTCGGAAAGCCAATTTTCTGACTCCAGCTGTTTAAAGTCTAAGCTAAAACTAAGCTAAATCTCGAGCTCGGAAGCCGGCCCTATAATTATGTCTCTGAAATAAATTGAAACTGAAATTATTATTATCATTATTATTATTATTAATCCATCCATTATTATTACAATCAATCCTTTGTAAACTATCATATTATGTAATGTGAGAAAAAATTGAATAAAAAAATTATTATTATTATTATTATTATTATTATCATTATTAGGTTATTATTATTTGTCGAGTTTTGGATGTCGTAGCGATAGGACGTTGTTTTCAGTTGCTCCGTTGATAAGTTATCTGCTTGGCTCGATACCTCCCTTATCTGAGTTTGACGTGCTGAACTATCTTTAGCTTTCTGTTTCAAAGTTTCTTAATATTTTTCCATTTTACTCACTGTTATAAAATGCCTGAGTGTGGAGATAGAAATTGTACAAATGACGAGGAAATTATTGGTGATGATTGCATTCGTTGCGATGGCTGTAATTCAGTTTACCATTATAGCTGTGCTGGGGTCGCAAGAAAAACCCAACAACGAAAAACACTGGAGAAGAGGAATGAATGGCGCTGCCCTCAACGTTGTCGTGCTGCTAGGGAGATAACTGGTGACAATAGAGATACTGAAAGTGTGGTAAGTGATGATCTAGACTTCGATTTAGACTCAATTACAAAAACAATCTCTGATCCAGAACTGAAACTGATTTGCACGTGTCTTATGAAAAAAATTACAACTTTACACGATTCCGTGAAATTTATGAGTAATAGCTTCGACGAAGTTCTATCACGTGTAAAAGGAAATGATAGTAAGATAGCATCTTTGGAAAAACGTTTAGTTATAAAAGACAAGAAAATCGAGGATCTGGAATACAAAATGAACTCTATTGAACAATACGGTCGTAGAAATAATATAGAAATCTTTGGACTTGAAGAAAATCAGGATGAGAATGTTTATGAGCTAGTGACAAAAACTGTTAAAAAAATTGTACCTGAGTTTGTGATAGGAGATATTGATATTGCGCACCGTTTACCGACTAGAAATAAGAAACAAAAAAATTCTATCAATGTCGTTCGGAAAAGTAGGAATTTGAAGGAAAAAATTGTAAGTTCTGCTCGAAAGGGTACTAAAATTAAGCAATCTCAGATAATTTCCTCCTGTGATAAGAATGATCAATTAGTGTTTGTATCTGAAAATCTTTCCGCCTATTACAAAAACCTAAAGTGGCTGACCAAGCAGCAAGCTGTTAAGCATGGATACAAATATGTATGGTACAGAAATGGAAAAATTTTAGTTCGTAAGAATGAAAAGGAACCTGTCATTGAGATATTGAGGGATAATGACCTCACTAAAATCGTTTGAACTATTTCAGAAGCATTGTTTAGATATGCATTTTCATTTTTAATTCGTGCCAACGTTTGATCATGAAAGAGACGAATCAGTTCATGATTTGTTTACTCAAAATTTTGCAAATGAATTGAATCCTGACTCAGATTCATTTGTTCAAGAGAGTATTTTCCATGATGCTTCTGAGCTCGAATTGTTTGTACCTCTTTCTTCTTCTTTAGGGACTAATAGACATAATATGAATGGTGTCAAATCCAACTTCAATTCACTTACTCTCAATGCTAGAAAAATCCAGTTGCACTTTGATGAATTCATACTAGCTTATGATAAATTTATTCAATCACTTGACTTGATATTTTTTACAGAGGTACAAACTAAATCTTACCTGATGGATCATTTCAAAATTGAGGGTTTCAATGAGCATTTCTGGTTGCGACAGAATAGAGGTGGTGGTGGTGGTGGTGTTTGTATGTTTCTAAGAAATTGTTTTATTTTTGAAAGGAAAGATTATTATTTTGTTACTTTTGAAAATGTTAAAGGATTTATACGTTCTAGTATTAATGCAAATTTCAAAACTTATTTCTTGGGTATTTATCGTCCTCCTAATTTATCTGAGTCTAATTTTATCAAAGAGCTCAATGAAAATATTAATAAAGTACCCATTGATTGTAAATTCTTGTTGTCAGGTGATATTAACCTCAATTTGAATGAGGATAGGTCTTCTATTATAAAAGAATACTTATATACGCTCTATTCCATGGGATTTGTTAGAGGTATTTGGAGTAATACAAGAGAGGTTTTCCTGCAGGGAGTACCGGTTAGATCTTGTTTAGATCATTATTTTGTTCGATGGATGAAGTATGATGAACCAGTCTATACTGGTCTAGTAAAAAGTAGAATAAGTGATCAAAATTTTAGTGTGAATTCAACTATTGGAAGTGATTATAAATATATTTACTTGAAAAATAGAATAAATCGTTACCTCAGCGATCTTGATGTTAATAGCATTTTAAGTTTGAATAGCTGTGATGAGCTCTATAATGAGTTATGCCGAGTCTATGACTTGGGATATGAAAAATCAAAAATCAAAGTTAAAAACAAATCTCAAGTTAAACTTAAAAATCTGGTGTGGCGCATTCACACAACTTTCCTTGCCGTTATGAAAATTGATCACGCTAGTGTTCCCGCGCATCTCAAGTCTACTATTCAAATATTTGAGCCAGCTGGTGACAGGGCAATAACGCTGCTGGAGACACACATAAGGTCTGCTATCTCTTCATAGTGAATGATTTAATAGAATCAACAATAATTTGCAATTGAATAATCACATTTTCTGGAATTTTAAGCTTATTTTCAAATTTAGGTGAAAATGTTACTGAACATTAATTGTAGAGATTTTCATGCTCAATCTACTCCACTTGATTTTTTTTGTTTCAATTGTATCTAAAGCCTGATAATTGGGAATCTATCTGCATTGATGGGGCGGAGCTCCTGAAATTTTTACAGATATGGGACTTGTGGCAGTTGATAGAGCTTATCGATGACTATTTTATGTATGCATTTGATCAAAATCGTTGGAGCCGTTTCCGAGAAAATCACGAAAAACCCTGTTTTTTGACAATATTTTCGCCATTTCAGCCGCCATCTTGAATTGCATTTGATCGAAATTGTTAGTGTCGGATCCTTATAGTGGAAGGACCTTAAGTTCCAAATTTCAAGTCATTCCGTTAATTGGGAGATGAGATATCGTGTACACAGACGCACATACACTCATACACACACACACACTCACATACAGACCAATACTGAAAAACCAGTTTTTTGGACTCAGGGGACCTTGAATCGTATAGAAATTTAGAAATTGGGGTACCTTTATTTTTTCGGAAAGCAATACTTCCCTTACCTATGGTAATAGGGCAAGGAAAGTAAAAAGAATCAATCGGATGACTCTAGAGTTGCATAGGAAATTGAAAGAAAGGGATAATTTGTATAGGCTTGGAAGCATATAAGAAATTAAATAAAGATATTTAAAAGGCAAAGTGTAATTTTCTAAAAAATGAATTTCAGACAAACATTAATAGCATAAAAAATACTTGGTCATTAATCAACGTTGCCCTGGGTAGACAAGAAAAGTTGTCAGTTGATGATAATATAATGAAACACATAGTGGTTGGAGATAGGCAGGTTGAGGAGGTTGTGGACCATTTCTGCAGTGAATTCACAGAAGGTGTTAGAGCTGCCAAACATGAGTGTAATATTACTACTTATTTGGAAGATGATAATGATACCAATGTTAATGTTCCTAGCTTTGACTTACCTGATGCAGATGAATTAAAAATAGGTAATATCATCAGAAGTATGAGTTCAAATAAATCTCCAGGGATTGATAATATTTTGATGTTTGATATAAAAAATCACAGTATCAAGTTCATACCGATTATCAGAAGATTAATCAATTTATCATTAGAGGGAGGTGAAGTTCCAAATAAATTGAAAACTTCCATAATAAGACCGATTTTCAAAAATGGATCCAGATCAGAAATTTCCAACTATCGACCTATTTCAATACTTTCTTCACCTGATAAGATAGTTGAAAAGTATATTTGTAATGAATTAGTTATGCATTTGAAAAATCACAATTTAATCCCTTCAGCTCAATTTGGATTCCAACGCGACAAATCAACTGGTCAGCTTGTATCCCAATTATGTAACTATATAAATAATGAATTAAATAAAAATTATCATGTTTAATATTATTTCTAGATTTCAAGAAAGCGTTTGACACTTTATCTTTTCATAAAATTGTACAGTCCATGAGTGAAATTGGTTTGTCAACACGAGGTATCAACTGGTTAATAGATTATTTGAATAACCGAAAGGCTACTGTTGAAGTAGGAAAATCCTACAGCCGCCATGAATTTGTCACCTCTGGTGTGCCACAAGGCTCCAATCTTGGACCATTGCTTTATTTGGTGTCAGTAATCACAATGGTTGGTGTTTCAAAGGAAACTAAAATATTCCAGTTTGCTGATGACACAGTTATGTTAGCCAGCCACACAAGTTTTGATGAAGCAAGAATATTGCTACAAAGAGACTTTGATAGAATGCAAAGATGGATCCATGATAATGGCTTGACTTTGAATTAAAAAAAAAAACCACTTGTATGTATATGAGACCGCCACGTCAAACCTCAAAGTCCACTAATATTACTATGCTATCCTTGAATTGTCTACATGGATAACTTTGGATCTCCTTGTACTTGTAATGAAAAGGTCAAACAAGTTACAATTCAAAAGTATCTTGGTATTTCCATTGATGATTGTTTGAAGTGGGGTCCTCACATTGATAGTGTATGCCAGCGTCTTCGCTCATGTCTATTTGGTTCATATAACTTACAGCGATCTGTCTCAAAGAAGACATTGATAGTTGTTTATAAAGCCCTAGCTGAATCCATAGTAAGATACGGTGTCAATGTTTGGGGTAATGCAAGTGGCTATGAAATTGATAGAGTTAAGAGATTACAAAATTCCTTGCTGAAAATAGTTCATTCAAAACAAGAGAGTTACCCTAAGCCAAATTTGTTTGGAAAATATAGCATTCTTCCTGTAAACGAGCTTTTCAGATATGATATCTTATGAAATAGTTATTTTTCTAATAACTATAGAATGTCAAGTAGAATTTCGCATGAGCGAAGATAAGGTGCTGTATATAAAAGGTTTATTGTACCCGAATACAATAATTATCATGGTGAATGTGAACTCAGTTATCTTGTACCAACTATTTTCAATGAGTTGCCAGATGATTTAATTGGTCTGGATAGAATTTCAATTGTTAAAAATAAGATGAAACACTTTCTGTTAAATAATTTGAGTGAATTTGAATGATCTTCATAAATTCTTCCTTTTTTTATATATTTTTTTCTTGTGTATGTTTTTTTGTCATAAGCAACAACTGAAATCCCATTGTTTTATTATTTTATTGCTACATATTGCTACACAATACAATCAAATGAATTATTATCAATTAATTTTCTTCTACTCAAGATTGACAACTATTTTTCTTTTGATATGATTTGAATTGAAAATTATTTATTTTGGGATCACTGATTGATTATATCAATGTACTATTTCTATGGGTTTTTTTTATATAATGTAAAACTTGACTCCTCCAGTCAAACCTTCTTTAGAAGATTCTGGAGAATTTATATTTCGTCTGGTTTATAATATTTGAAACTTTCCACTAAAAGGGAATCTTCTTATCTTTTGTTATCCCTGTTTTTTTATCATTCTTCATTTGTTTTTGTTTGTGAGATTTCTTTTTATAAGTTTAATTTTCATTCTTGTTTGTTATATTTTCTATAATAAACTATTTTCTTCTGGGGGTACCAGGACGAAGGAAAAAGGAAAGGAAAGGATTATTATTAATTTGCTAATATGTATGTCACAGATGTCAAACATGGAAGGTACAATCAGCAAGTTAGAGACGATCTACATGGATGCTACTACAGTCATTAAACCATTGGTGATAGGTAACATCAAAGAGCTGGAGCCTGAGCATCAATACAACATCCTTTGTGTCCAGAGTTAACTGCATCCAGACTATGGTGTGAAAATAGTAGCTCATGTGAAGTGGGAGTGCGATGTGGTGCCAGTGTGAACTTGGAACAGCATTTCCCAGAAGTACATCCAAAATTGACGGTTCTGGATGCAGAATCAATAGTTCCACAGTTCCTGAAGATTTATAACGATAGTTCCATTAAAAAAGTCGAAATAAATGAATTTGAAGAAATGCTCTTCCAAGTTCCACTGGAAAAATGTATTTTTGTCAGCAGAACACAGAGAAATGCTTAAAGATCATCGAATATGAGAGTTCTAGGCAGAGGAGGTCATCCTGAATCCAGAACAGGTGAGTTCCAATTGATAAATTCAATAGATAAATTGTTATGGCTATTTGAAATTCAAAGAACGAGATAATTCACGTTTTCACCAGAAGAACACAGAGTTCAAATATTTGAGAGGTGGAAATCATAGTTCTAGGAAGAGGAGGTCATTCTGAATTCAGAACAGGTGAGTTCCAATTGATAAATTCAATAGATAAATTTCAATGGCTATTTGGAATTCGAAAAACGAGATAATTCACGTTTTCACCAGAAGAACACAGAATTCAAATATTTGAGAGGTGGGAATCATAGTTCTAGGAAGAAGAGGTAATCCTGAATCCAGAACAGGTGAGTTCCAATTGATGAATTCAATAGATAAATTTTAATGGCTATTTGGAATTCGAAAAACTATATAATTCACGTTTCTTACAGAAGAACACAGAATTCAAATATTTGTAAGGTGGAAATCATAGTTCTAGGAAGATGAGGTCATCCTGAATCCAGAACAGCTGAGTTCCAATTGATAAATTCAATGGATAAATTTTTATGGCTATTTGAAATTCAACAAATACAGTAGTGTACAAGTTTTAGCTTAGTTCACTCCACTGAGTGTATAAGGCTCGATGCACATTTGCGACGCTAGCCAGTTGCATTTTTAGGAGTGGAGCGACTCTCTGCCGGCAGCCAATTTCAGTTCAGTGCACACTTGTGCGTATCAATTATAACTAATTATATCATGTGTTCTGCATAACATCTGGTATACTACAATCATGTGTAGAAATAGAATATCCACGATGAAATTCTTGACCATTTCGGCCAGTTCAACAAATTGAATTCTGATGATTATCTGACAGAATGCAGATGTGCTGATCAGTGGATGCTCATGGCCAATATCTAGAAAACTGGCCTTCTCAAATAGTATACTGAGTCTGTGAGGCTGAATAGTGAGGTATGGTATAGTATAAATGTACCTGTGCATTAGTTGTGAAACTGCCACAGTGATAGATGAGTTATTTTCAAAAATAAAACATTTTCTACACATGATAATGAGAAGAATACACTGAACCGATCATGCCATCAGAGAAAATAAAAGGTTCTATTTCTGATAAAATATATTAAAAATACTCACACTGAATGATTATTGGTCACTGGAAGCGTGTCCTGCCACTTGACACCAATCAAGTATGAAATACCATTAGAAGATGGCTTGGTCATTTTCATTACTTCATCTAGGAGTCTCAATGAAATAGAACCAGTGATTGACTTCAATGCTCTTCGAACAGAAAAACAAGATATGACAAAATATCCATTTTGCCGAAATGTACTAAATCACTTCATGCAAGCCCATATCAATGGGAATATTCAAATTGACAACTATGAATCAACTGTGTCATCGAATTGGATATTTTCAGTCATATATGGGCTTGTATGAGAGGATGAATTCTCGTACATTATGGCAACATGAACATTTTGACCGAGTCCCATGCTTAACAGGTACAGTCTCAAGCGACTGGTACCCACCTGTTTTATTCAGAGTAGAATAACGTAGAACCATAGAGAAAAAATAGCTCGACGACTTATTTACACGGTGCCAGTTAAGGTAGCCAGTCCCTGGATGCCAACGACTGGCACTGTGTAAACGGCTCACGCCAGTAACTGGAGAAGTCAGCAAGCCAAGGACGCGCTAGGAGCTGGCAGTTCCAGCAGAACAAATATTCTTGTTTTACTGGCGCGCCAGCTTCATGTCAGCCTAATCACAGTAGCTTTATACTCTTGCGGGCATGAAGCTCTCTTATAATATTATTGTCTCTGATGCCCTCAAAGTCTTATTGTCCATCCACTCTCGTATCCACATTGCTCGTTCATCCGCTGTAACTCGTGGGTACATATTTCCAAAAGTTCTTCACACAAAACCAATTCCACTATTCTACATTTCTACACATACACACACACACACACATATATATATATATATATATATATATATATATATTCTACACATATTCCACTATTCTTCATAGATGCCTATTCTACACTTTTGAACGGCAACTCTGTGTGGCGTCTCTGCCATTTGTTTATAAAACCAAGATCTGCACTACTTTACATAAACCACGCTTGCTGTGGAACTACACCCACACATCCGACTTGTTCCAGTAGCTGGCAACGTATAAACAGGGTACACGTAAAGCTGGCATGCCAGTTGCCGCTTGCCAGTGACCTTCCAGTCAATATCCAAACTGACATGCCAGCCACTGGAACCGTGTACATCAGCCTTGAGATTCATCTTCTTGTATCAGTAGTCTCTGGTAGAACATAAATATGGGTAGATTAGAAAAGACCGTTTCAGAAACACAGATATAAGACCTCAGCTGAATACTTTTGCTATAAGAGATATAATAAATGGGAGTAGAAATGATTAGTTCCAACATGTGAATATAATGAGTAAAATCCGTATCCCTAAGCAAGCTTTATTGTATGAACCAGTTGTAAAAAGAGATAGAGGACGTCCAAGAAAAGATGGTCCAATTATAGTTGCGAATTCGGAACGGGCAATGATGCCTCAACGTGAAAGGAAGAAGAAGAGAATAACGATCAATATTCCACTCTATCAGCATTCAATATTCAATTTCATATCAATACTCAATATTCATATTCAGCATTCAATTAAAATTGATATACATATTTGAAATTAACTTCCCAATTTGGATTATTAATAAAAATTCATTCAGAATAGATATAGAGCTGTATCTTGTCTTGTTTTAAAGTGAAACACTTCTAGTTTGTTATCGAATCGTCTGATAGTGTCACGCTAGTAACAAGCGCCAATGTCATTTACAAATTGACGATGAAAATGGTTACTCCACTGGGCCCTAGCATCATGACTGTAGTCTACGTCAGTCAGATAGTGTACATCAGCTATACTGTACGTCAGTGGTGCTCGGAATTCGCTGACTCCATGTTGAACTGCCGTATGAATCAAAACTGCTCTCTCTGATCATATGGTATAGATTCATATGGCGACTCAGCGAATTCCGAGTTAGCAAATTCTATCAACTCTTCAGAATAGCCTATGTCTTTGTCCAGGGGAGGCAGCCATTTTCACATGGTCCTAACGACCGCTAGTGCCTGTTATGGAGACATTTCGCACTTACAACGATTCTAGTTGTGTATTTTTTCTGAATAAATTTTCATTGATCATCCAAATTGAGAAATTAATTTCATATCACTACGTATGATAACTTACTTTCTTGCCGGATTAACCTCTTGAAATTTCATGTAATGGTCTGAAAAAAATCAAATACTTCAGTGAGAAACTATTCTGCTAAACAATACAAGTTCACTGGTTTGAACAACGATTCAATTTCATTTGAACTATATCCTGCTAAAACTCTCATGTTTTTCCACATTTTTCTCGTAAATGAATATTGTTAATAGGATAAGAGTAGAGAGTTCCTTCGATACATTACTTTTGCATGAGACACTATGGTTCTAATATTATTACTTGTATTTGAGAGTAGAAATAATTTTAAAATCGAATTTGGGAATATGTTTGTGAACTATTTTGGAAAAAATGACTATACAAATTCAACTCACCAAACTTCACGACTGATTTATCCTTAGCTCTCACATACTTGGTTTCTTCAAAAATGACATATGAGCCTTGCTTACAACTTTGATTCCTTCGTAGTGATATATCATCGATAATTGAATTGAATATTCCAACTGCAGTATATTCACTATTCTTATAAGTTCTGGCTCACTGGAATTCTCACACTGTCGAAATACATGAAAGTATATTGCATATTTAATAATCGAAGCAAGCTGTAGTGAATTTCTCGGCTTATGACCTCTGGCTGTAGCTTATTGTACCATAATCCAATACAGCTTGGATAATCGATGTTTCTACTCTACTAATAATTTACAAAGTGAAGTACTGAGAACTTGCATATTGTAGTGATACATTCTGTAACGAATTTACCGTGATAAAGCTTATTTTGATTTGATTCGAATACTGCCATTAGCCTTTCAAGCTGCTTCATAGTTTTAATAAATAATTAAACGAGTGTACAGGTAATGAATTCCTACTATCTTTTATATAGCTTCCAGTAGTTGTCCATTTGTGGATTGTTTGTTCGACGATTGCTTTGATTGTACAATCAGAAAGTAGCTTCACTTTTTGGTGTTGAGATGGGCCGTGCTTTCACACTGCCCCAGGGTGGACGGAAATCTTCGGCAGTGGTAGTTCTTGAGATACGAAAAAGGGTGACCTCCATACGGACGTCTCTTATTATATTACGACACCGGAGCATGCTAGAATACTGCCTCCGTATTGCGGCCAAGGATCACGAGATTGTGAGGGTTCCCTGCGCCTGCGCTATTGCCGAGTGCCGAGACGGCTGTATATGCTGTATTGGCAACTAGGCCCATGCTGTCCACTGACTTATAGCGTGTTTAATCCCGTGTTTAGGACCGATATGTTAAGCCGTCGGTCCCGGCTGTCCCTCCTGGGTCCTCTGGTATAGTATACTATACTCTACTTCAACGCTGCTAGTGTGAAAAATCGTGAACTAAAATCGGTCATTCAGCTCACAGCGACATCTAGTATAAAATTTTCTAACTACTTCAGCCATTAGTTCTTCAATTCGCCACCTGTTGACTACACCAAAGCATATCAGAAAAATATGGCTGACTCAACATGCTCAACCTCTGATCAACGCGCACTTATTTCAATTGGTAAGTAAATTTGGAGTTTTTTTTTTCACTAATATGAGTAATGGATATTATTCTAGATATATCAGGCGATATACATGCACATTTCTGAGCCAAAATATTTGAATAACATTTCCTACAGCTAAAATCTCTTTTAGGTATAGTATCCTATACCTTGGGACTGAAGCCAGTTTTTCTTATTAGATGTTTTATAATTTATTTTGTGAAGAGCCAAGCTCCGACTTTGTTATCAACTTTATTATCCACTCTTTTTTACATTTTTGAAGTTAATTTTTTAAAGTGAACTTACAGTTTATATTTTCCAAGAAAATCAATGATTTCTTTGAAATTTGGAATGTACTTCTAGCAAAACTTGGACCTAACCAAAATTTGAATTTTTCAGATGATTTTTTTTAAAATATGGATAAAGCAACAATAAATGTAGCTTTGCAGTGATTTCATGTTGCAGAATTGTACAGAACATAGGCTACCTGAATTGTACAGAACTTTTTCTTTTACAGATGATGAGCTCCAGCTTGAAACAGCTCTATTTGATGGATTGGATGCCTCAGATATCGACCTCAGTGATGGAGATGACGAGGACAATGATCCAAATTATCTGCCTAACCCTGACCCTGGACCTGGACAACAAATTGACTCTTCCAATGACAGCTCTGATAATGATCAGGTAGAATTATGTCTTCTCAAGTAAAGTCAGCTGGGGTTGGAATAGTTTTCAATCGAAATTTTAAAAAAAGTCGTTTTGGTCGATCAAAGGTTTTATCCATCAAATGAATAGGTTTTGTTGTATCAGTGATTAAATTTTGATCAATATCTTTCAAATAAAAATATTGGTGAAGTTATAATGTAGACTTGAAGACCTGAACAACAAATTGACTCTTCCATTGACAGCTCTGATAAAGATCAGGTAAAATTATTCCATTGGTTGAGTTCAAAGCCACTGATCGGTGAGTGAACGATGAGATCGGTGAGTGAACGTGACTTTGAAAGAACCACTGTTCTGACGTTGAACGATGCATAGACTCACATGCAGCGCTGGATTATTTGGAATTGAAATCGGCCATTAAGGGGACAGCCTGGAAGATTATTACATACTAAAGATCTTGAAGATTTTTGTGATCTATAATATTACAAAAAATATATATTATATAATATCTAGTGTTAAAATACCTCAATGGAACCTTTAATTTCAGTAAGAGCTAAGCATGGGAAGGCATGGGTATTGTGCATTTATACTCTTCAAGGTCTTTGGTCTAACTGATAAGAAAAAAAACGTCATATCCGGTTCATTCACTGATCAGTTAATCGTACTTTTCCACCAATGGAAAAGAACGTAAATAGAGTAGCTGAACGTAAACAGACATGGCTGAGTATGAGGTAGTTTACAAATGATGACTCCATCATAATGTATTGGGAGCAGAGAAATGCATAATTACATAAATTCAATAACATTAAAAATATTTTACAAAGCATTTAAAACTTGTCACGTTATTTTTTATTTAAATAACGATTAGCCTCCTGCTTGGCATCAGTCGGTAGAGCATGAATTATTTTAATATAATTATAAAAATTAGGTCGTGGTTTTTCATAGGATACAGTCTCATAAAAATCTTATAGGCCCAGATATGAGCTTCCACTATAATACTGATAATTCATTGAAAAATAAATATATATATATATATATATGGACTTATCCTATAGTATGGAGGAATCAAAATAAATTGCACACCATAAACAATTTGATACATATATTAACAAATATTGCGAAAATAGATCAGGGCAAAAAATATAAAGAGCGATAAAAATATATAATATAAAATAGAACAATAATGAAATCAGTAAAATATCACAGGCTAAATACTATTCTCTAAATTTATAGCACGAAACGTTACCATGTGCTTTATTTTATAATCATATGCATCCTTTTGTATGTAGCTGCGATATAAGCTTGCTAATACTTGTCGTTGGACAATTCCATTAAAAATAGTTTCCTTAAAATCACAACTTGATAAATTGGCAACCAATAATCCAAACATATATATTAAATTCTATAGTATCTAATAGATTTCTTTGCAATGAATATATATTATTTCATCTCAGGGTGCAAGATTCGGCACCTGACGGAATAAATAGAGCAATTCATCTAGTGAATCAGAGCTACAACAACTATCGCAAATCATATTGCAGAAATTAAAGATCATATGAATATGTATTACTAGTAGGGATGGGTATCGATACATCGATGTTTAAAAACATCGATGTTTCAACATCAAACATCGATGTTTTTAACATCATATTTACTGTTCGATGTTTTTCACTTATCGATGGTTTTACCTAGACATCGGTCATCCGATGCTTTCCCAACTAAAAAGTATAAACAATTCTAATTTTTTAATGTGATACAAGTTTTATTTTATTTTTTGTTTGAAGAGGATTATCTTGAGAGCAATAAGCAATAGTAACAGAATTACAATCATTATCTCTATCATATTTAGTGTAGTATTCTGTTTAGTGTTTTTTGTGAATATAGATCACTCTTGTGAAAGATCTCGCATAAGTTTTGATTTCCTGCAGATTGCTATTTTTATATTTTCAATCAGGCTCTCTGTATTTTATGTGAGACTGTTGGATACTCTTGAAGATTTACATTACTTCTGTGGCCGTGTCAAGGTTAGATAGTTAGTTATTTAGAATTGAATAAGAGGTCGGATTCTACGTTTCTTAGGAAGAAAGAGTTCTTCTTACTACAATCATTTCCTCAACATGTGTTCAACACTTATTAATCTAGCTCTGGAAAAGAGGTCCTCGTATTGTAAGGAGTGCAGATATCCATAAAAAAAAACTTAATTCATTTTCATTTCCTAAAAAATCTATCAGGTATTGAATGAATACGATATGAATATCAATGATTGCTAAAATTAGCTTAGGGTGAAATTTTAAGACCGAATCCTCAAGGATATACCGAGAGGTTTCAGACTAAACCATGAAGATGACAAATCTTGTGAACTAGAGTTGATGTATCTTTCTAGTCACAACCTGACATCAATTATTTGAAAGACTGTTACTTGAATACCACAAGTCCAAATTGCTGTGATTCCAGGTAGTAACTGTTGAAATATTGGAACAATAGCTCCAGATAAAATTGTAGTCACTTTAGAAGCTCTTTTTGTGCTCTACAATCTGAGATCAGGTATAGCGATCTATCTCATAGTCCAGGTACACCTGACAACAATGCTCCTTGTATTGTGAAAAACACCTAATTTTCAGCTTCAAGCATCATCACAACTACATTGTCCTCACATTGATATTTCGCACAACGACATAAGTTCTTGAGATATGTTCTATGAGAATCACCGTAAGATACACTTCATTTCAGTATTTCCTAGTGGAGAGGCGCGCTTAAGGACACCTCAAGGATCAAAATTTCAAACACATAACTTTTGACACAATGCTCAGATTTCATCGTACTACACTTCATCCTTCTCGGTTCGTCACGGCGGTTCAAATCATGCATAATAAGTCAAATTCGGTCGAAAAATGAAAATTTATTGTTGAGTGTACTTAAGCCCATATTCCAATACACAGAAAATGACCAATTTCTATATTCAAATTGAATGCTTGTGAAATATCTGATAAATTTCCAAATCTAGTGAGAATGTGAAAATTGTCCCCCTCTACCCACTCCAATAAATAATACTTTCGATTCCAAAACAATTTGGAAGTTAAGATTTTAAAAATGGCGATTTCAGTTTTTACATTTTTTTCGTAATTCTACTGTTGATCAAGAGTTTCTAAAACGAGTCTGATACATCATAGAAACTTACGATTGATTACAAATTGTAGATAAATTCATCCTCTACGAGCTCAGTTGCCTAAAATCCATCTTGAATCACTTTTCGCTATCATAGAACTGCCAAAACCGTTAATATGAGAAAAATATCTACAATTTCCGGATTTTTTCAACAATCAATCTCACTTTACAAACCATATTCTTTCATGAATTGTTACAGCAGATGAAATAGAAAGTTCTATTGTACATTTCAAGATCATGTAATAATTTTTGTAATAAGGGGTTACCGAGATACATAGCTTTGAATATAGAAATTGGCCATTTCTTATCTATTGAATATGAATAAGTACTACACTCAACAATAAATTTTCTATTTTTGACCGAATTTGACTGTTGATGCATGATTTTGAACCGCCTTGGCGAGCCGAGAAGAATAAGTGTAGTACGATGAAATCTGAGCATTGTGTCAAAAGTAAATTATAAGTGTTTGAAATTTTGATCCTTGAGGTGTCCTTAAGCGTGCCTCTACTAGGAAATACTGAAATTAAGTGCATATAACGGGTGATTCTTACCCATGAACTTATGTCATTGTGCGAAATATCAATGTAAGGACAAAGTAGATGGTGATGATGGTTGAAGCTGAAAATTAGGTGTTTTCCACAATACAAGGAGAATTGTTGTCAGGTGTACCTGGAAATCTATATGACATAGAGTGCTCTACCTGATCTCAGATTGTATAGCACAAAAATACGCCTAGAGGGGTTTTGAAATATACATCTAAATGGTAACAATCGGAAGATATTGTGATTGAAAACTAAAATTCATCAAAATTGATTTTTACTTCAAATTTTACTCATTTTTGAAAAATTATAACGAAGTACTCATTGGAGATAGAGAGTTCCGAGTGATCTCATTTTTTTCAGAATTATATAATCTGGGAGAGATTTGGCAGAAATAGCTGAAAACTGGAAAATGAGCCGAAAATACGAGGTTTTTGGGCTATCTTGTATCTAGCACAAGGAAATCTTGCATATAAAGAAATAGGTTCGGGATCTCTCTATGTACCCAAATAATATATTAAAAAATTAGAACTAAATATAAATTGCAAGCACACCCCCTTTTTATGTCTATATTGACTGGACTAATAGTATCATCCATAAAAAGTAGGGCGATAAACGATGTTTAAAAACATTGATGTTCAAAACATTGATGTTTACTGTTGGATGTTTTTCACTTATCGATGTTAGGATGAAAAAAAACATTGATGTTCAAAACATTTATTTTGTCTTTCGATACCCATCCCTAATTACTAGCCTAGATTTCATACTTCTTTAATTTATAGAACTTCTGATATGTGGATTTATTCGTTATTCTTCTAATAAAATACCTTTAATACTATATTACTTGCGCAAGTATTTTTTACTAAATTCTTAATTATAAAAACCCTTTCGACGAGCTAGCTTTGATTATTATGTAATTTCGAACACTGAGGGCGGCCCTGTCACTATTTCAATATTTCTCTCACTCACGTGTCGAAATTTTCTTATGAGCTGCTGATGTCAATCCAACTCCTGGTGGTCCTGGACTATGGTAGCCGGAGTCGTCTCTTCCAAGGGTTACAAAATTATTTAAAGAGTGAAAATACTTTTGCTTTATAAGAGCATCACAAAGTCTTATAAGAAATTTTATAATTCAATCTAACTTTAAATTTTTACAAGTTATAGCAAGGTTTTATGCTCTATAATATTTAGGGACCTCTCATGGTGGCATTTGGCAGGCGAGTGTTGGTTCTCTTTCTCAATTTACAATTCTCATTTCCGACTTCCAAATTTACATAAAATTTGAATATCCTAGTCCTCTGCCATTCAAGGTTCAATAGACCGTACTTAAATATTAATTATTACTTATGTTGTATGTTTAATAATTTCTTTGCCTTCGGGCCATATCCTAACATAGACTATACAACAATTTTATACAATTCTATTTATTGTAGAAATATATACAAATATTTTTGAATTGGCATACTATTGCCGCCTATCAATTGCCATTATTGATTGGTGCATGCAAATTGTTTCAGTATTCATGCGCTTGGTAACCTCCTATTTCCTGGATACATTTAATTATTTTTATAGGTTTTTCAAATATGCCCTCTACATGCTAGTTAATTTTCTATACGTTATTATTTGTTTCATGCATCATAATAGTTAGCCACGTGAGACCTTTTGTTCCTCAATTGCATACCGTTTTGCCGCAATAATTTCTGCCAAGGTGTTTGGTCAGATTCTACGTTGCATGGCTCGGTCGATCTTAGGTCGCCGATCACTGAATGTTTTATGCTCACCTCAACCTTCAATATTTTATATAATATTATATCTTAGCAAAAAATTATTTCAATTCCTCTTAGGCTGTTGTACAGTTTAGCCAGACAATCTGATGTTATCTAATCTTTATGTTATCTCTTTGGCGATATGAGCCAGTTACTTTACTTAGACCTATTAATATTTCAGCTAGGGATTTTCATATCTATTCAAATTTCAATATGTTACACGCGCCCCTGGATTTGAATTCAAAATATTTGAGAATCACAATGTTTTTAATGAAAATCCATCCTTCAACACATCGATATATTCCATACTTTGTCTACAAAATATACTCTCCAATTTTTATCATAGTTCGCAGATTTATCTGCTGCGCCTCCCTTAGACCTCTATCAAATACAATAACAAATTCTCCTTATCAACACAAGAAATATCATAAATATAATCTCCTAGACACATTCCTTCTTTCAACACTTAGAACATAGTATTTTAATTTTCCCGCTCGCAAGGCCGCCAACCTAACTACACACATTACTTGATTCTCTTATAATTGATTCCTTTCAAACAATATTTCGATGTACAAATTTTCTGGGGCTTATATTCTATTGTAATCCCTAGGTCTTAATATAAATAATTTTCCATATATCAGGTACAATTCTTTTCTTTTGCTAATGGTTCTTTGGCTTTAGGTAACTAGCATTCAATTTAGGTTTTTTCGGTAACAAACATGGCATAACTAACAGTAATAAATATAAACATATAAATAAATATATTAACATTGATAAATATAATAATAACAGTGATAAATAACATTTTTGGGTACAATATTTTTCTCTTCTTAAACATATGTTGTTACCTATATTCAATCTAGATGGCTTTGTTAACCTACCATTTCTGAATATCTGCTTTCTGACGTCATATACTTTGGCTTTGCGTTCTGCAGCATAAACTAACCTTATTCGTCACATTTTTCACATTTAAGGTAATTTGCTTAATTTATTTTTTACTATCCCCGTTTGTGTCTTATTTTATATGGTGTATATTATTTAATTACATATTAAAAATTATTCTTTCACTTGTTGCAGGCTTCTAACGTTGGAAGAATCGAAAATCTGATTTGTTGACACGAGGTTGCTTCATCAATATTAAATTTATTAAGAAGGGTCTGTAATTCGTTTGATAGTGGTGTTTTCCTTGATTACTTATCATATTTATTTCAAATTCTGCAATATTGCATGTGGAAATGTTGTGATTTACTTGCATCTTCTTGCATTCTGTTTGTAGATGTTGCTGTAGGCTGTTTGGTTATCTGCTGTCCGGTTGTTGATTGTTGAGGCTGTCCTAATTGATAATTTTTTCATCATAAATTTAAAGCCCTTGTATCTTGTGTATTCTTTTAAACAATTCATCACTTCATTCATGATAATTCCTTCTAATCTGTTCTTTTTCCAATCATCCTGCAGTCTTAACTCATCCTCCCTTTCATTTTCATTCAATATTCTCGATTTCAGTTCTTTATAAATTAGTAGGCTCACAACAATAAACATTCTTATAATATTAAATTTCCAATCATCAATAGTAGTTTCATTTAATAATAATAATACAATATTTTTCATCCTATCCACAACACAGTCTTTATCCATATCACAGCCATAACCAACATTACACACAATATCAAAACATTATTATCTTTTTAATAGCATAATTTCTCATCATATAATAACTATTACTTCCTTTTTATTTACATTATTTCTTACTTCTTTTACTCTTCTTATACACTGTTTATCCTTCATATATCTCCATAAGTAGTCCACTCCATTATTTTCCCGGAATGAATCCATATTGCTTTGTTACCAGTTCCATTTTTGTTCCAATTATTTGATTCCTTTTTTCGGTCACATCGCTGATCATAGCCTTTAAAGCGTATGTGCCGCGATATATACTGTCGGTCTCCTGTCCTCCATCCTGGTTTCGGTCCGGAATCCTCCTCGGGCGTTTGAAACGTGCATGCGGCCGGTATGCGCGTGTGCAGCTCCTCCTTTGTCGCTTCTGCCTGACTTTCCGCCTCCAGCCTTGCGGTGCTGGTACCTCTTCTCCCAAATGCTGTCCTCTCCGTCTTGATGTCGGCCGTCCGGTGTCCTCGGGCGCTTCCGTGTCCGGGCCTTGCGGTGTTGGTTCTTACGGTCCTGTATGATGTCCTCTCGGTCCGGGTCCTTGGTCTGCTGTGGGGTCGAATGATGCGCGGGTGTGGTGTGTGGATACATGGTGGCAGTCTCCTCCTGGCGATTGTTCATTTTGGCAGTGATGGGATTTCGTCATTACTGTAATGGATCGGTTCTTGTTGTAGGGTGGTGGCCGGTAGTGATTCTTTGGGGGCGAGTTGCTCTTTGGTGGGAAACAGGATACTTAATAGAGGTTGATACTTGTGGGGTTTTTTATTTCATTGTTGGTGGCGGTTTTTGATGGTGATTTATCAGGTGTTGGTTCTGTGTTCTTTGTTGGTTTAATCCTGTTGCATGTGCTAATGTATAATTTGTACTTATTTGATGAGGTGGCGGTTTGTAATTTCTGTTGTAATTATTCTGAGTGTAACCATTATTTGAGTTTAATCGATCATGGCCATCATAATAATTCCTGCGGTTGCTCTGATGGGCGTAATGATTAGTTGTGCGATTTTGAAAATTTTTATCATTCCAGTTACTATTTTGTTTGTGCTCATAGCACGTTCAAATTGAGGGGCAGATCGTGAGCGATCATATGATACCGGTTCATAGTTTTGGCTGGTATACTGATTACTTTTTGAGTTATGTTGATTTTGTGGGTATCTTTGGTCTGATCGGTGGTTTGACATTGCCATCACAGACTGTATGCCATATAGATGATTTATTAGCTGTTTGCAATCAGTAATGGGTTGTGTGGCGAGTGCCATTCTAACTTGATACAATAGTTTCTTTAGAATAATACTTGCTAATGCCGATTCGTTATTGGGCTCGCTCAATTGAGAATTTTTGAACTGTAGGGCAGTGACGAAAGTGGTACATGCACCGTCTAAGTTAGGGTTGAAATCGCATGATATGATGTCCGCTAGCACGCCCAACTGTTTACTTCTGCTCCAATACTCTCCCAGGAAGACAGCTACAAACTCATCCAATGATGTAAATTCATGGGCTCTACTCCGAAAGAACATCAGGGGTTTGCCAATTAATAAACCAGTCAAACAAAGACGCCACATACTCCAAGAGGTAGGTGCAAGAGTTTGTACTAATTTTATCTGATCAATGAATGGTTGAGGTTGCAAATGGCGATCAGTATTATCGAATTTACCCAGTCCTTGCAATATACTATGTGAATTGATGTTATCTGCTTGAATTCCTTGAGGTCGTTGTTGGATATAATTTTCTAATACTGTTATTTTCTCCTGTGCCATCTGCCATTGACTATTATTTGTAATTTTATTAGCATTTACTTCTTGATCTAATCGAGTCAGAGTGGATTTTTGAATTAGTAGAGTTCCATTTAAAGCCTTACAGGTTTCTGTGTTCTGATTGATACTACCTTGCAGTTGGTTCATTTTTGTGGACATATTGATCTGTTTATTTTGTATATCTTTAATACTGTTGATATTTTTATCAACTGTAGTTGTTAAATTTTGATTGGCAACGGTAATTTGTTTGTTGATTCCTTGATGGCAATCGGCCTTAATGCTAGTTTTTATATACTGAATAGGTGTAGTGATTTGTGTGGTTAAGTTATCTATCCTTTCGTTTAGTTCACAGGTAACCATATCCAACCTTTCCGATAATCCTGCCGTAACTTATCCTGACTTTCCCTCTGTAGATTTATCATTGCTTTTAATTCTTCTCTATGATTCTCTACTTTACTCTCAATAGTATCTAACCACCGTTCTACTGATTGTATGGCATCTGCTGTCTCCTTCATGCCCTGTTCAACTGTTTGCTTGTTTGCCTCTTTTATTGCCGCATTCTCTTTTTTAATTTCCTGCATCATGTTATCCATTGAGTTTTGTAACATAATATTGAACCTACTGCTAGTTTGTTCCATTATTACCCTTTTAAATGGATCTAGCTCTGCGACTGAAAATATACTTTGTTTGCTCAGATGTGACTTGGCCTCTGGGGATGCGGGTTCTGCAGGCTGCTCCTCGCCCCCTTCGAAGTTGATCTCTGCTATCTGTTGATTCAATGGTATGTTAGCGGCGTCGATTCGAGTGGATGATAAAGGTTGCAGACCTTGTGGATCGAAGACTATCGACCCGACACTTCCTGGTTCCCTTTCTTGTGGCGTATTGGCATCTACCATGGTGGGGTTTGATGTGCTGGGAGTTGACAAAGTGGGATCTGTGCAACCGCCGTACATATATGAAACTTCAGAGTTTGTGGGAGTGTGATTCATTATGACAATATGATAAATGCTAATTAGAAAAGTGATGGATAATATGCAAAAAATGCTTGAAAAAAAAAAGAGACACAAACCGGGACTCACAGTGAAACAGTTATGTGCAAAGTGTTTGGATATCCGAAATAAGGTATTTATACTTAAGTTTTTTATAATGCTCTAGCGCTCCAATATTGAATATTGATTCCTGACTAGTTTGATTCAATTTCATTTCCATCCAATCTCAGAAGAAGACACTTTCAGAGCAATTCAACGTATTCATAGTAATGCTACAGGTGTTGACAAAATTCCTTTCAAATTTATCAAGAAAATGTTATTTGCTGTTTTACCAACCATTACATACATTTTCAACAAGTCAATTGAAGAAGGCATTTTCCCTGAAAACTGGAAGTTTGCTCTGGTTCGCCCTCTAAAATAAAGTTCCATCACCCAATAAAGTTGAGGATTTAAGACCAATCAGTATTTTACCTGCATTGTCCAAAGTGCTAGAAAGACTCATTCATGGTCAAGTTGTAAAATTTCTAGACAACAATAGTAAGATTCATAACTTTCAATCAGGCTTTAGAAAATTCCATTCAACTGAAACAGCTCTGCTTCGTGTCACTGATGATATAAGGTTAGCTATGGACCAAAGAAAATGCACCATCCTCACCCTATTTGATTTTTCTAAAGCATTTGATACTGTTGATCATACAGTCCTTCTGAATAAGTTGGCTATTCTTGGTTTCAGTCACAACTCGTTAGTTTGGTTTAAATCCTATCTATTAGGTAGGAAACAATGTGTATCTGTCGGTGACAAAAAGTCTACTTGGAAAACGTTATGCATGGAGTACCACAAGGTTCAATTTAGGCCCTTTCCTCTTCACTTTGTATGCTAATGACCTTTCTTCCATTATCAAATTCTCCAGTTTCCATACTTATGCAGACGACCTTCAAATATATTTAAGCTGTCCCATAACAAAAATTAACGAAACAGTTGGAATAATGAATCAGGATATCAATTCGATAGTGGAATGGACAAAGAAAAATGGCCTTAAGCTTAATCCCATCAAAACACAGCCCATTATAATTGGATATTCTCGTCTTATAAACGATATTGACCTTGAATCGATTCACAAAATTAATGTAGATGGTAATGACATTCCTTACTGTAGCTCAGTTAAAAATTTAGGCATTATTATGAATAATACTCTTGACTGGTCAGAACAAGTGAACAAAACTTGTAAAAAGGTATTCTCAGCCATGCATGCATTGAAGAAAATGCACGATATTCTCCCTAGAAACATTAAATTATTATTGGTTCAATCTCTCATCTTCCCACATTTAATGTATTGTAATTCTGTTCTTAACGATATGCAAGTCACTCTGAATGATAAACTACAGCGTTGCCAAAATTATTGTCTACGTTTCGTCTACTCTCTCCAACGTCATGATCATATCACCCCAGCCCACATTTCTAGTTCAACATTAAAGCTTCCCAATCAAAGGCTTTTTCGAATAGTCAAGCTTGTTAGAGATATCTTGAAATATGGTAATCCGAACTATTTTAAAGATGATTTCAAATTTGTCTCTGAAGGTAGGAGGATAGATGCTTCACATACTAGAACCGGAGAAAGTACTTTAAGGATACCCAATCTTCGAACTACTATTTTCACAAAATCCTTCTTAGTTCCATGCCTGTCGTGCATGGAATGCACTTCCTGTTTCTATCACGTCCATCGAGAGCCGAGCGAGCTTCATCCTGACTTTAAAAAAACATCTTTTGGAACAAATGACTGAAACTGTCCAGCCCTAGAACGATCACATGACAACCATCCCCCACCCATCCCACAAATACAAACCTTTAAACCTGTTATAGAACGAATTGTATATATAAATATATATATTATATCATGTTATTTCAATTATCCACTGCATACTGCTGTATATTACTAAAAGTTGATTACCCTGATCTACTTTCAGCCTACTTCATTTTATTAATCAATTATTTGATCTTATCTACCTATATAATTATTTTACTTTATAAATTTTCTGTTTTTTTTTTTTCTCTAAATATTCATATTGATTGAAACTTTCACAATATATCCATTAATAAATAATCCTTAGTTTAAATAATGAAATTAACGTTTTGGTAGAGAGTTAGTGGGGAGAATATTTTTAATATTCTTTCCGAAGAATGGACATTGATATGTCCAAACCTCCGCCAATTTATGTAGATGCATAACAATATAATTATTATCTATAGTTATTATATTACAAATTGCTTTTTCATATCATATACAGTTCAACAATTATTTTCTTAGTCTATATCATGTAAATTCATCTATAATTTTGCTGTATTGTAAGCTATTGTATATAAGTGTATAAGACAGTATATATTGTAATCTACATAAATAAAGTAGTCAATCAATCAATCAATCAATCAAGATTTTAAAAATACTATAATAGAGAAAACACATTTGGATGTATCATGATTGAAAAACATGAAAGCATGAAAGAGATGCATGAAAAACATGGGCACACTATTAGCAGTCATGGGGAATATATTACATTAGATTAATTTAGAATAAAATTACTTATCCTGATTGAGAACAATTTAAAAGAGAACGAAATGGAGTCATATGATTTTCCAATGTATAATCATTTGAGCTCTTGCAGAGAAGAAAGATCAGGCGGAGGCATACTAGTATAATATTATAAGAAAGAATTGAATATCAAGATCTGAGTCAGCTGGTGACAGGACAATAGCACTGGATACACACAAGATCTCTTCATAGTGAATGATTCAATAGAATCAACAGTTTGCAATTGAATAATCACATTTTCTCAAATTTCAAGCTTATTTTCGAATTTAGGTGCGAAATGTTACTGGACATTAATTGTAGAGATTTTCATGCTCAATATTTTCCACTCGAAATTTCTCGTTGAAATTATATCTGAGACCTGATAATTGGGAATCTAAAATCAAACTTTGCATACATGGGGCGGAGTTCCTGAAATTTCTACAGATATGAGACTTGTGGCAGTTGATATAGCTTATCAATGACTATTGTAGGTATAGATTTTATCAAAATCGTCGGAGCCATTTTTGAGAAAATCGCAGAAAAACCCGGTTTTTGACAACATTTTCGTCATTTTAGCCACCATCTTGAATTGCATTTGATCAAAATTGTTCATGTCGGAACCTTATAGCATAAGGACCTCAAGTCCCAAATTTCAAGTCATTCTGTTAATTGGGATATGAGATATCATGTACACAGACACACATTTTACATTCATACACACACACCACACACACACACACACACACACACACACACCACACACCACACACAACACACACACACACACACACACACACACACACACACACACACATACAAACCAATACACAAAAACCACTTTTTGGTCTCAGGGGACCTTAAAACGTATAGAGATTTAGGAATTGGGGTATCTTAATTTTAAGCAATACTTTCTTTACCCATCATAATAGGAGAAGGAAAGTGAAAATAATCTTATTATCATGGGAGATATGAACACTGAAATCTTGGAGCGAAACATCAATCCACAATCAGAAAGCTATCTTGATATATTGTATGCAGATGGTCTGCAAAATGGAATAAAAGAGCTGACCAGAGAAGAATTGTATGCTGATCATACAGGGAAGGTGAAAAGTCCGAGAAAGGCTTAATATCTCATACACAGAAATAATTTGAGGGTGGGTGTGATTGGGGATCCTACTCAAATTGGAAAAACTACTTTATAATGACTTAAAAATCTGGTACGCCATATTGGATGCAACTTCATTTTTACTTTCGTTGCTCTATTACCATATGTAAGGAGAGTATTGCTTTCCAAAAAAATTTAAGGTACCCTAATTTCATGTTTCCTATACGTTTCATTACTTTCCTTGCTCTATTACCATAGGTAAGGAAAGTATTGCTTTCCAAAAACATTTAAGGTACCCTAATTTCATGTTTTCTATACGTTTCAAGGTCCCCTGAATCAAAGAACATGATTTTTGGGTATTGGTCTGTATGTGTGTGTGTGTGTGTGTGTGTGTGTGTGTGTGTGTGTGTGTGTGTGGTGTGTGTGTGTGTGTGGTGTGTGTGTGTGTGTGTGTATGAATTAAAAATGTGCGTCTGTGTACACAATATCTAATCTCCCAATTAACGGATTGAATTGAAATTTGGAACTTAAGGTCCTTACACTATAAGGATCCAACACGAACAATTTTGATCAAATGCGATTCAAGATGATGGCTAAAATGGCAAAAATGTTGTCAAGAACATGGTTTTTTAGCGGTTTTCTCGAAAATGGTTTCAACAATTTTGATCAAATTTATACCTAGAATAGTCATTGATAAGCTATAGACTATCAACTGCCACAAGTCCCATTTCTGTAAAAATTTCAGGAGATCCGCCCCATCTATGCAAAGTTTGATTTCGGATTCTCAATTATCAGGCTTCAGATACAATTTAAATGAGGAATTTCGAATGAAAAAAATCGAGCACAAAAATCTCTATAATTAATGTTCAGTAACATTTTCACCTAAATTGAAAATTAGCTCGAAATTCGAGAAAAAGTGATTATTTCAATATTGCAAACGGTTGTCAACTGATTCTATAAAATCATTCACTATGAAGAGATAACAGACCTCGTGTGTTTTGAGCATTATTGTCATGTCACCAGCTGGCTTTGAAAAATAGTAGACTTGAGATGTGCGGGAACACTAGCGTCAGGTGATCGATTTTCATAACGGCAAGAAAAGTTGTGTGAGTGCGCCACACCAGATTTTTCTAATAGGAAGGTGGTCGTGCGATACATGACTCCCATAGGAAATTTGAAGAAAAAATGAATGGTGGAACCACATATCGATATCTCGAACCGTTTCAGAAATACTCACATTATAAATTAATACTATTCTAAGCAGAAAAGAGAGAAAAAAGTGTGAGAATGGCTTAGTATCCCATAAAAAGAAGTGATTCTAAGGTGGGTAAGATCAGTGATGTTACTCGAATTGAAAATACTACTTTACAAATCTGGTCGGCCATCTTGGATCCAACATTTAGAATGCAACTTTTTTTTTAAATAGGAAGGTGGTCATGCGATATATGATTTCGATACGGAATTTCAAGGGAAAATGAATGGCGAAAACCGCACATCTATATTGCAAACCGTTCAGAAGATATTAACATTATCAATCCGAACCATGCAAATCAGATATGAATACATGAGTGGTATTGATCAATAATGTGAATATCTTCTAAACGGTTTGAGATATCGATGTGCGGTTTTAGCCATTCATCTTTTCTCGAAATTTTGTATCTAAATCATGTATCACATCACCACCTTTCTATTTAAAAAAAAGTTGCATTGAAAATGGTGGATCCAAGATGGCGGACCAGATTTTTAAAGTCATAGTAGAGTAGTATTTTCAATTCGAGTAGCATCCCCAATCACACTCACCTTAGAATTACTTATTTTTATGAGATACTAAGCCGTTCTCAGACTTTTTTCTCTCTTTTCTGCTTAGAATAGTATTGATTAATGATGTGAATATTTCTGAAACGGTTCGAGATATCGATATGTGGTTCCACCATTCATTTTTTCTTCAAATTTCCTTTGGGAGTCATGTATCGCACGACCACCTTCCTATTAGAAAAATCTGGTGTGGTGCACTCACACAACTTTTCTTGCCGTTATGAAAATCGATTGTTGTGAATATCTGAAATGGTTCGAGATATTGATATGCGGTTACCACCAATCATTTTTCCTTCAATTTCCCTATCGAAATCATGTATCCCAAGACCACCTCCCTATTTAAAAAAATGAAGTTGCATCCAATATGGTGGATCCAAGATAACGGACCATATTTTTAAAGTCATTGTAAAATTTTTTCCCAATTTGAGTAGGATCCCCAATCACACCCACCATCAAATTACCTTTGTGAATGAGATATTAAGCAGTTCTCGGACTTTTCACCCACCCTGTATAATGTCTTCATGCATAGACCATATCAATTCTAGAATAAACCCAAATCAGATAGAGACAATGTTTATTAAAACAAAAATAGCAGATCATTATATGATTGGTTTTGAGCTGAATGGAATTGAAACAGAAACATCAGTGACAGATGTAAAGATAGAGATTATCTCGGATGGGCTTGTGGGAAATATGATTGGGAATACTAACTGGGATGATCATTTAACATCAAACGATCCAAAAAAGATCTATGACTCAATTGTTTTAAAATTTGAGAACATTTATGCAAAAGCTACAATAAAAATCCGCAATAAGAAGAATGAGAAAATCCAGCCGATTTTACCGAACCAAAATGAAAGATGTATTGTGGAACAGATTAGAAAGACAACCAAATAATAACTAATTGAAAAATGAATATAAAAACCACAGAAACAATCTAACTATTGAAATACGTAGAGAAATTCGTAACAACGACTACAATAAAGTCAAAGATCATAATATCATATCGGAGATGCCGAGAAAACATGGAATGCAGTTAATGAGATACTGTACTCAATGTAAGGAAGAAGACACCATTCCAGTCAATAATAAGGGACAATTAAGAACTGCCTCTCCCGGAATTGATAATATAAAACCAAAACATATAGGAGACCATTTTGAAAACCTAAAAAGTATTCTCCTTCACCCATACAACACAATAATTGAAACAGGAAAAATCCCACCGAAGATGAAAACAACACTACTCAAACCTATTCATCAAAATGGACAAAAAAAAGATATTCAAAATTACAGACCAATAGGTGCAATCTCAATACTAATGAAAATATTTGAATCCATCATTCATGATGATCTTATGAAATATTCCATTCAGCATAACCTACTGAATAGAAACCAATATATGCTTTTGTTGCTGGTAAGTCCACAACCCAACTACTGGAGGGAGAAAGTATCATACTCAATCAATAAGAATATAGATAGAAGAAGCTTGACCTTGGCAGTACTATTCGTCCTCAGCAAAGCATTCGATACGAATCAACATAAAATACTCCAAAAGAAATTGAATATAATGTGAGTATGAGGTATGGATTTGGAAATATTCAAGTGTTATTTTAGTAACAGGGAAACAATTGTTCAAATTGGAAAGAGCAATAGTAATCCGAAATCGCAATCTTTTGGGGTCATTCAAGGCTCACCACTATCACCTTTGCTCTTCAATCTGTATATCAGTGACCTGAAAAACTGTGATTTCAAAGGGGAGGTCTACAACTATGCAGATGATACTAGAATCTTATCTACATATAAAAACTTATCAGTTGCAGCCGAAAAAATACAGAGAGATATAAACACAATTACAAAATGTTTCCATAACAATTATATCCGTATAAACAGTGCAAAGACTAAAACAAAAGTATTCCATAACCCAAAACTGAACATAGATAGATACCATCGATCTAAACAATAAAGTAACTAGCCACAAATACGAATGTTTTAAAACAAACAATTCATGTACCTGCAAGGAAATCAAACACTCAGGCACAGTGAAGTACCTAGGAATGCATTTCAATTTGAATATGAAGTGGTCTACTCACTCACAGGAGTTGGCTGAAAAACTGAGGTATATAGCACATAGATGCTTCCAAATAAAATATCTGCTACCAATAAAAGCAAAACGTACAGTATACCTTTGCCTAGTGGAATCTCAAGTAAGATATGGAATAACCGTTTATGGACATGCTCCGAATAATATCTTGAATCCAGTGGTTCAACTGACTGACAGAATAAGAAGAATCTTTTTCCAGAATCTAGACACAAATGAAATACAGATACTCATCCAACTTCAAAAACTTGTTCAAATTCATAATACTACAGAAATACTACTTCGAAAATCATTATAGACAGACCAATGAAAATGGATACAATACAAGACACTTGCACTATAGAACACCAGACTTTTATACAGAAATGGGAAAGGCTATACAGGGGAGTACTTTGTACCGAACATCTTCAACAGCATCCCCAATCACCTCAAGAGCTTCAACATATACGCAGATGTAAAAAGAGAAATAAAGAGCTATTCTATAACAAATCAATAGAAGAATAGAAGATTAACATATAACTCAATTTAATATATAAATTTGAACATGATAAAAAGAATAATACAAAAAGAATAAGGAATTATATTATTTTTATGAATCTCTTGCAAATCTGATAGATAATGTATTAAAACAACACTCCAATATAAGCTAAAATTAGCTTCATGGGGTAGCCACAAAATCTTAATAATAATAGGAGATCTAAATTAATTCTTTCAGTTTGTACAGTTATCATTATTATTGTTATTATTATATTATGGAAATCTGAATAGATTCTCACGACATAAGTAAGAAAATATAAAATGTTATTATTTTATGATCACTCTAATGTAAACTATCATATTATGTAATGTAAGAAAAATTTGAGTAAAATATTTATCATCATTATTATTATTATCATTACTATAGAATTGAACCCAACCTTGCAAGTCCAAAAATACTGTTTTTTTAATTCCAAATAATACTGGAATTGTTCCTTGTTGAGTTTCATGGGAAAGTTGTTCCTAGCTCTTGCCCAGAGGATTGTCACCTCGGGAAGATGATTTCCCATTAGATCTGCCTCAGGATTGGGCTGATACTCGCAACTTGCAACAAAAGCAACACAGAAATTAATAGGAATAATGAAGATAATTTATATTCATGATAGTAGAACGTTATTACTATAAAGTAGACTAGAAAGTGAAATTTTCAATGTTATTTTGAATCAGCAGGTAACCAACCCGTGCTCCGGAAGAGTCTAATTAAAAACTTGACAAACCTAAAAATTGACCTACTGAAATCTTGAATTTAAAATAGGTTTATAACCATCCTCGGTAAATAAAGAATCTATAATGCAAAACTTCAAGTTAATCAGTCCAGTAGTTCAGACGTGATGATGTGTCATTCGTAAATTTCCTATCCCACATGAGCCAATTTTTTGTTTATAATATATAAAACATGTATTTGAAGAAATAAATTATTGCATTAGTTTGCTCTACAATCATCAATGATTGTGTATCTAGTAGCACTCGTAAAATTCATTTTTTCTAGTTCTTCTCGAAAGTATCAGGGTATATGATAGCCATATCCTATTGATTTGAACTTTCATTTGATAATTTATTAGCAGTATGCACCAGTAGATGAAAGGATAGATCAACACCACTACTCCTATTTATTTTTGATTCCCCAAAAGTTCCAATTCTATCTCGCACTCCAATAATGATAACAGTTAGCTTGAAAAACACTACACACAAGATTAGGTAGTGGTATTCTGGAACGGTTCATTATATTTCTCCATACAGCCAACCCGGTACCCGGTACCTAGGTTGTCAGGTTGGTGTAAGGGTGATCATACCTGACTAGCAATTAGGAGGTACCGGGTTCGATTCCCGGACTGGCAAATAGTTTTTGGATAATCTCATTGAATTTCCATTCAACTGATAACCCTGTTGTCAATATTTGCAGTAGTTGATAAAGTCTTCGGTGTGGTTTACAGCATTTTACTTTGGATTTTCATTAAATAATAATTTTATTCATCAATTAGCATTTGAATAAATTCAATTTCTGATCAATTTCCATCTATTAATCAGATGCTGACTTTACAACGTGAATCTCACTATGAACCGCCACATAATTATATTGGGTCAATTGAATAAGAACTAACAATATTGCTAATACTAGGATTTGAGTCAGCTGCTGTATAATCTCATCACCTGGGCGGACCTAGCATTTGCTTATGAATTCTATCCTTAGGCCGGTTGGTTACAGAGCTCGACCTTTTCCATTGATATTCCATGTATCCGTACAGAGGAGGACTGACTGCACGCATGCGCATGGTCAGGACCATGCATTTTATACTACCTACGAAAACCATCGGTCGAGCTCGTGTGCATCCGTTCCATCGGTCGACTGACGCGCTATTGAAACAAATAGAAGCTTTCAGAGCTGTACTGATCAGTAGCCCGATCCAACATAACCAATGTGCTGACATCTCTTCCCAACAATCAGCTGATATTGAATTGAATAGCATGATGAATGAATCCAATTAATAGTGTCATATTTGATTTCAGAGTTTTTCTATACATTCTTTCAATCTTTTCTAATTTTTCTATTGAGAAAATAATATATTATTAATATTATCTACATTCATTTGATCCGTAGCTTAAAGTGACTGCAAGTATTCCCAATGGTTATACAAGCTCGAAATAACTCATCAAAATTTCTGATGGACATTCTGAGGTAGTTGAAAAATGTATCTTCACCCCAAGCAATGATGTATATAATGGTACTAAATTCCCTTTGAAATGCTCTTTGGGTGACCATCTGGTGAACTTGATATCTACGTCTTTTAATCTTTTGTTTACAAAGATAATAAGCTGCAATTAAACAATCTGTAGAGGCGTCCATTTTTTGAGTCAGAAGAAATGATTTATGGTCAGGATGGTGCATACGCACTGACAGTCAGTCGAGCTCTGAATGTGTAAAACTGATTCATCCATGCCTATGGTCAAGATGGTTCATATGCACTGACGGTCAGTCGAGCTCTGTAACTGGCCTTAGACCAGTTATAGAATAGACACGGCCCATTGTATATTCATACTGGAAGTTGATGAAGCCAACATCTCCAACATACTGCCAAAGCCACCCATCTCGACGTCACAATAGTGACGTCACGCATCGTATAGAAATTATAGAAATTTTTTTTGAGTTTGTTGTGTAAGTGTTTGTGGTGTTTAACTTACGTTGTTGTTAAACAATGCATTGTTGTCAAACATAGCTTGTTTTCCATAGCAGATTGTTATTTATTTATTTATATAATTAGACTATTATTTATGAAAATGGTAATCTCCTATGCAGCATGTAGTTGCACTGAAATTTTCAGGAAAAAAGTGGAATATCTTTTCATGCGTAAGTTGAAATTTATACACATAAATATTGTAAGTTGTAACTGTAATATGATCCTTGGTTATGATGTAAGTGAACTCATTGCAGCATGACAATGAATTGGTTTTGTAGGCTACCGTACCTTATTATTTTCAAAACACATTATAACTTTGAAGCCGATATCACATAACACATTATAACTTAACCGATATCGTTTTTGCCCGTAACTAGAAATAACCTAAAAACACCATGAATCTGAAATAGACACAATCTGAAAGTTTTCCATACGATGCGTGACGTCACTGTTGTGACGATGTAGATGTTGTAGATGTTGGCTTCAGAGGCTAGACTTCCCAGCGTGTCTATTCTATAACTAGTCTTAGATTCTATCTAATGCTGCCCACAGTCAAAGTTATCTGTCTACTAATGATAGTCTACAGTTACTATATCAAAGATATCTTTATTTATAGTAACTGTGATGCTGTCACAGTTAACTAACAGAAACTAACACTTGATTATTCAACAGCTAGAACTAATGGATTAGTTCCTAGTCACAAGATTGTAGCTTTTATTCAATCGACCTATTATGAGTGTGAAATGAGACCCAAAAGTGAAATTGTTGAAGCTGATACCTAAGTTGTTGAAACTGATAGATAACTCGAAAAACTCACGTCAATAAACAGCTGAATATATCTTTCGATGAATAACTCTGTCCAATCTCCAACATCATCCCATGATTATTTTGCATAAAAGTTTTCTTATACACTTCGTTCGGCTTTTGCAACAAATAGTGTATGTCTCTTCTGAAATTTTGGTCCAATTCTTCCATTTTCAAACTAAAAACGAAAGATTTTGAATATAATATTCATTATTGATGAAGAGCATTTGAGAATAACGTGGATCAATTCAAATTCGGTTAGACACCGAAGCGGTAGCATGTAGAGAGTGTTTAATAGTATTTCAGCAATGGTATACATAGTTTGTTATAGTAGTGTCATTTAGGCCTCTTTCACATGATAGGAGACGTGCAACTTGAACACTGAACAGTGTTCACGTTTTTTTGTCGAAGTACATTGAGTCCAATCGTGTCTTTCACATGGTGATCCCGAGCCAGGAACTTCCTTTTGTCACGTCTTTTCCCCTCGAGGCAAGCAGAAACCTGATTTGATCGAGATACTAGCGGTCATATCGCCGCTAGTTCCACATGGTGATTCTACGTCTCTCCGGTCATCACTTTTTCTCAAAATCTATCTTTCTTGAAAATGAAGATAGAAAGATTCTGTTTTCGGATTTGGATTCAGCGACCCCAAATTTTTAAGACGTGAGTCCCGTTTTCAAACAAGGAAAACAAGGAAGTTATGGCTGTTTTTAATAAAGCTTTCTATTATCATATAATTATATGGTAATAACGAACAGGTACTGTACTATATAGTACGTATGTACTATTATGATACAACGTAAACTGCATTCGTGTAATACATTTGGTGGGATATTTATCTTGATTTCTGAAAAATACCCAAAAATAAGGGAGTAAGATGGCTTTGAAAAACCATCGTTTTCCTGCTGAATTGACAAAACAGAAAACAGATTTTGGAATGCATTTGATTGTATAATTATTTTTTTTTTTTGAATAAAGAAAGAAAGAATTTGAATAAAGAAAGAAAAGATTGAAAATTATTTAAGACATATTATGTCTTGAACTAAAAACGTACAACAGATATCCAGATCACTCACTATTCAAGCTTTCCATGAATTTATTTGTCTACCCATGGCAGTAGGTTTGCGCCCAACGTTTTCACTTAAACATTTCTGTGATAATTATTAAATTATGATAGAACACATTAACTTTTCGTATTGATCTTCTAAATCCAGTTACATGCACATCGATTCCTGTGAAATTGATTTTTACCGCTCCTATGAATTCTACCAGGTTCAGCGCAACTTGTTAAATATCATTATGTTTGATTCAACAGAATTCATAAGAACGGCAAAAAATCGAACAACAAAAAAGCCGAAGTAGTTTGTGTCGACGGTATACGACATAGAAAGCAAAAGCTCGCGCTTGGTCTATAGTTATACGACTAAGGATTCAGCTCAGCAACTAAAATCGATAAGCCATGATTATGTTAATCAATACTCATATAATAAAACAAAGTAATTTCAAAGCCCTTCCGATGACTGAATCTGATGTAGAACACAATTCTAAACACATTTTGCTCAGTAATATTTTCCCGTCAGAAGCACCGTTTACGAGTAAATTGAGCCTAATGATAGGAGAGTCAAATTTTCATTCATCAATGATATGGCAGATGAAGCTATCAGTCTGGCTATCAACTGAGGTATTACATGAAGTCTGGTAATTGATATGAGGATAAATAATTATTACTCATACACACTTGCGCTCAGATTGCAATCAGACCATAAGAAGGTCAATGAGAATCTTCAAGTTGTGTCTGTGTCTTCTACACTCACAGACACTGTTCAAACAAATTTTATAACTTGTTCACCAGTTATAAATAACTTGTCAATCTTATAACTTATAAATTGTCAAACAAATAACTTCGAACAAATAACTTGTCACTAATGCTAGACAAATATTTTGAGGCTCTATCAACATCCAGTCTGTTTCTATACTTATTCTTGATTGCAACATGGTTGAAAAGGCTTACTCACAAAGACATGATGTTGAAAATACAAAATTAGGAATCTTAATGCCTTTTTATATAGAACTTGATAGTTTGGCTTCATTTTCCAACTTTCAAATGAAGAACCAGCCGGAATGGTGATTTCTTGTGGAGTGGAGTCGAGGGGATAGGTTGTCATGACCATAGACGACTACTTGTGCCCTCGTAAAATTATGCCACTGCCGTCAAGTTGTCCCCTCGACTACTTGACACCTACTGGACCGGAGGTGTCAACTAGTCCCGACTGTAAACGAAAACTTGACACCTCGCACCCTCACGACAGGGTGTCCCCCCGATTAGTTGTCACCTCCTCAGAAAGGATACAACTGGACGGGTATGGCTCACGTCTACTTGTCCCCTAAAAACCGGTTTTAAAGGGGACAAGTAGCCGGGGTGTCAAGTAGTCGGGGTGGCACCTAGTCCCGTACCTCCACCATCAATCACCATGAATGAAGGAGATTCATCTCCAGAAAAATTCATCCAACCAGACCAGCTTAAAACTCCTGCAGAGCAAATTTAATACTGTATAATGCATTGAAAGAAGCTGATAATAGGATGTGGGCAGCAGAAAGAGAAAACAACATGTTTGAAAAGAAACTGGTGAAACTTCAAATTAAGCTGTGTCAGTTGGAGAGTGGTAACATCAACTCGGTCCCTGCATCTTCCAACAATTTGAAAGTTGTAAAGAGTAGTAATTCTGATCAATACCAATCAACTCCAATAAGGAAAAATCAACTGAGGAGTGAAAAATCTGATACAGCTAAAATACATTGCGTAGTACAAATTACTGCACAGATGAGGAGGAGGAACTTGCCAAGGAGACGGAATGGGTGAGAGTGAAAAATGGGAGATCTAAGAAGAGGAAGCTGAATACTTCGCTCACCCCTCCATCAGAAGGAAAAACAACCAACTATAATAGGGGTGAGTCAGTACTGCAACACAAAGTCAGAAAGAGTCCCCTATTACCATCAGTAATAGTGAATGGTATCAGATCATACAGTAACTTCCATGAAAAGTTAGTCAAGCTACTGCTAAGTTGTAATTTCAGTGTGAAACTACTTGGAGTAGACAGTTTCAAAATTAACTTGAAAAATGAGGAGGATTGTAGATTGCTCAAGAAGGAGTTGAATGAAGAGAAGTTTTCTTGGCATTCTTATGAGAACAAGCAATCAAGGCCAATCAGAGTTATGGCTAAGAAGTGACATCACTCATGTGAATCAGAAAATATTGTGGAGGACCTCGAAGATAAAGGGTTCAAAATTCTGAACGCAAGCATAAAGCTTAAATGGAGAACTAAAGAGCCACTAGATATGTTCATGCTTGAGTTTGACGCAGGAGAAGATGTAAATGAAATTCACAAAAACACCATCATAATGGGATGCAAGGTGGAAATAGAGGCAATGAAGAAATCAAAGCTCATTGCTCAATGCTAAAGATACGAAGCATATAGACACACCCAAAAATATTGCTTTAAAGAGTCTCGTTGTCAAATGTGCTGGTAAACACAGCTCCAAGGATTGCACAAAGGCAGCTGGAGAGGAGCCGAAATTTATTCATTCTGGTGAGAATCATCCAGCAAGCTATCGTAGGTGGATGTTGAACTGAAGAAGATGCGAAGCAAAAATATGAAGTCTCATTCAGGACCAATCAAGCAAGTGGATTCGCGCAAGGAGCATTCAACTCAACCCATACCTGTTTCTTCCCCACTGAAATGGAAACTACGAGATTGTCAGAATTAGATAAACCCTTATCATATGCTGATACTACAAAAATGTCTCAATAAGAAAGATGAAGAAGAATAATCAAGAGGACGGAGTGCTACAAACTTCACAGCTGATATCAACCAAGCTGGAAAAGCAAGAAGCACTATTATCCTCCTTTGAAAAAAGGTTACAGAAATTGCAAAGCAGCACCAGCCCGGCTGGAAGCAGAAGGAAGCAATGAACCACACACTGAAAATCATGGCATGGAATGCCAATGGCATCCTCAGAAGAAGCAAGAACTATAATTAGTACTCCATAACAAAAAAATAGACATCTGCCTTATTCCAGAAACACATATGACAAATCAATCCTATCTCAAAATTAGAGGCTATGGAACATTCCATACTACACATCCATATAATTCAGCAAGGGGAGGTAATGCAGTAATTGTGAGAGGAACAATTCAACACACTGAAGAAAAGGAATACCAAACAGATGAAATTGAAGCTTCTATTATATCACTGGAGCTCGAAGGAAGCAGCAATATATCAAAGACTTGCACTGAAACAGCAAGACTACGTAGAATTCTTCAAACATCTTGGAAGAAGGTTCAACCAACGTAGGAGGAGACTTCAATGCTAGAAATACCCATTGGTGCTTCAAGATAACTACTACAAAGGGTCAAGAACTGTTCAGTGCAATCCAGCAACTCAAATGTGGAGCAATATCAACTGGAAAGTCTGGAAACCCAACATACTGGCCAACAGA